>NC_043010.1:10284814-10308660 GCF_006345805.1 Octopus sinensis | reverse complement strand
AGATAGATAGATAGATAGATAGATGGCTGGATGGACAGATAAACAATGAATAGATAGATGGATAGATGGATAGTCATACTAAAAAAACACAAGGAAAAGGAGAAGAGAAAAGAGGGAGAGACAGAGAGAGAAAGACAGACAGACAGGCAGACAGACATGCGAACAAAGACAGAGCGTGAGTCTTATTTTAGAATTCACCATGTATTCAGTTTACATTCAGAATACAATTTAGGTAAATGACCAAATAATAGCATTTACAAAAGAGAATCAAAGAGAAAAAATCTGAAGAACAAGAAAATTAGGTGGAAAAATCTTGGTTTGGGTTATACTAAAAAATAAATGGGTAAATAAGCAGAATACAAATATATAACCACATATATATATATATATATATATATAGTATATATATATATATATATATATATAATATATATATATATATATATATATATATATAATATATGTATATATATGTATTGTATAAATATATGTATGTATATATATATATATGATTATATATATTTGTAAATGTATATATATATTATATATATGTATATATATAAATATGTATATATATATGATATATATATATATATATATATGTATATATATATATGTGGAATATATATTTATATATCATATAATATATATATGCATACATATATGTTTATATATATATATATATTATATATATATATATATATATATATATATATATCTATATTATATATGTATATATGTATATGTATATATTTATTTATATAGATATATATATATACTTATATGTGTGTGTGTGTGTGTGTCACGGAAGAGAGAGAGAAAAAATTCGGTGAGAAGCAAAAAGGAGAAATGAATGAAAGACGATGAGGAATTAACAATATAACAATGATGAAGGAGAGAGATTGAATGGTAAACTTATTCCATGCCCCCCACCCCCCACCGATGTTCTATTGTCAATGTGTACATGTATGATCTATCGAAATGGACCAAAACTGTGTTTTTGTATGCGTGCGTATGAATGAATGAATGGATGAATGAATGAATGCACGTAGTGGTGTGTAGGTATATACGTGTGTATATGCGGAAATGTTCATAACTCTGTATGTGTGTATGTGTGTGTGTGTATATGTGTGTGTGTGTGTGTGTGTGTGAGAAAGGTGCAGTGATGGGTGTTAATGGAGTTTACAAAAAGGGACATACAAGGGAAGAGACTAGTGTGAGAAGTGTTTGTATGGTGTAAAAGAGAACTTGTGTGCCTCCCCTCCTCTCTGTCTCTCTCGCTTTCTTTCTTTCTTTCTTTCCCTCCACAGAAACACACATTCTCCCTCTCTCTCTCTCTCTGACTGTTTCTCACTTGCTCTCTCTCTCTTTTTCTCTTAATCTCTCTCGTCTCTCTCTCTCTTACCCCTCTCTCTCTCTCTCTATTCTCTCTCGCATTCTTTCTTTCTTTCTTCCCCTTCACACACACACACATCCCCCCCCGCTCTCTCTCTCTCTCTCTTTCTCTCTCTCTGTATCTACATAACTCTTACTCCCTTCTCCTCTCCGTTATTCTCTTTCTTACCAACCAACCAACTGAATTTTTATAATGTCTCCATTGTATGAAGTGTGCTGCTTTTGTGTGTGTCTGTCTTTTTTTTGGTGGTTTTTGTTTATTTCCATCATTCCTTGTCTCTTGTGATTTATTGCTGACACTGTGAAAGGTCTGTGCAGTGTGTTCTTTGAACACAGCCTAACTTTGTGCCTCTTTCCATAGCACACGCTCTATGTTTGTATATGTAAATATATATAAGTGAGTGAGTGTGTGTGTGGACGTATGTATGTATGTATGCATGCCTGATGTATTTGTATTTACCACTGACATCTCTTCTTTGTGTTTGGTTAACACCTTTCTGCTGGTTTTATTTATTTGTTTGCTTCCTTGAGTGTTTGTTATTTAGATCAGTGGTTCGGTGACTGTCGGGGAATGAATGGGAATATACATACATACCATAATATATATAGTAATATATATATATATAATATATATATATACACACATATCATAATAAATAAATAAATAAATAAATAATATATATTATACATACATACATATATATAGATACATATATATATACAGATTTACATACATACATAATTATATATATATATACAGATATATATAATATATATATCTACCTATATACATATATATATATATATCTATATATATATATATATATATATAATATATATAATATATAGTATATATATAACACATATATATAACATACATACATATATATATACATATATATATTATATATTTACATACATACATACATATATATGTATATATATATGCATATATGAGTGTTTATATACTTGTGTATGTGTGTGTCCTTTGTATTCATATATATATACTCTTATATGTCAGAATGTGCATGCATGCGTGGTGTATGTGTGATTGTATGCATCTTTAATAGTTGTGTATGTTAATATAACAATACAATAGATAGAGTGTTACTAGTGGGTTGTAATAATAGGCGGTCAATACAAAACCCCACACAATGTAAATAAGTGTATGCGTGTATGTACGTGTGTATGAGCGTATATATGTATGTATGCCTTTAGGTATATATATATGTATCTGTGTATGCATGCATGTATGTATATATGCATGCCCGTATGTATGTATGCATGCATGCAATTATGAATGTATGCATGTATGCATAACGAGTGTATTGAGATATGTGAGTAATCTTGTGTATTTATTCTAGTATATGTGTAAGTATCGTTATGTATATGTGTAAACAAGTGTTATTATGTATGTAAATCAGTGTGTGTGTGTGACTGTGTGTGTGAGTATTTATGTTTGTATATAAGCTAGTATATTTATGTATATATGTAGAGTAATGTGTGTGTCTGTGTGTGTATGGGAGTATAATCCAGTGCATTTATGTATGTCATGTGTGAATGTGTGAAAGAAAAACCAATGCTTGCATTATTGTTACTTTAACACTGCATATTATTTACACTTAATAAACGTTTAGTATTTCATTAAGTCAATGCTACAATGTTTTAGTACATGGCATAATGGTATGGTTGATTAAACAGACACTGATACATATCTGATACTGATTCGATTGATCCTGGTGAGATGCAAGGTTAAAATAAATCCACCGTTTCAACACACAGTACTAAATTACTATTAAACATATACCCTGGAACTCCTTCAAATATCTGCCATTTTCATTTAATATTTCTAAGCTTATACTCTTTTTTACTCTTTTACTCTTTTACTTGTTTCAGTCATTTGACTGCAGCCATGCTGGAGCACCACCTTTAGTCGAGCAAATCGACCCCGGACTTATTCTTTGTAAGCCAGTACTTATTCTATCGGTCTCTTTTTGCCGAACCGCTAAGTGACGGGGATGTAAACACACCAGCATCGGTTGTCAAGCAATGCTAGGGGACAACACAGACACACAAACACACACACATACTATATATATATATATATACATATATACGACAGGCTTCTTTCAGTTTCCATCTACCAAATCCACTCACAAGGCATTGGTCGGCCCAGGGATATAGCAGAAGACACTCGCCCAAGATGCCACGCAGTGAGACTGAACCTGGAACCATGTGGTTGGTTATGTTTCAAATATATTTTTTGAAGCGCGTGTTGAAGATATTATTATATGTACACACTCAAAGACGGCAAGATGGTAAAGCTATTTGTGAGTGGAGAAAATACTTGGCAAAAGAATTCCTTCCAGTTCCTTATACTCTGAGTTCAAAAGCAACTGAGGTCGTCTTTGCCTTTCATCCTTTCGAGGTCAATAAAATCAGTACCAGTTGAACATTGAGGTCAATGTAATTGGTTTCCCCACTCCCATCAAAATTACTGATCTTCTACCAAAATTAGAAAGACTTATTAGTTTCCAAAATTAGCAAGACTTAGGTGCAGGAGTGGCTGTGTGGTAAGTAGCTTGCTAAACAACCACATGGTTCCGGTTTCAGTCCCACCGCGTGGCATCTTGGGCAAGTGTCTTCTACTATAGCCCCGGGCCGACCAATGCCTTGTGAGTGGATTTGGTAGACAGAAACTGAAAGAAGCCTGTCGTATATATGTATATATATATATATATGTATGTGTCTGTGTTTGTCCCCCTAGCATTGCTTGACAACCGATGCTGGTGTGTTTATGTCCCCGTCACTTAGCGGTTCGGCAAAAGAGACTGATAGAATAAGTACTTGGCTTACAAAAGAGAATAAGTCCCGGGGTCGATTTGCTCGACTAAAGGCGGTGCTCCAGCATGGCCGCAGTCAAATGACTGAAACAAGTAAAAGAGTAAAAAGAGAGTACTTAAATTCTTCACTAGTTCATTGAAATGCAGGTCCTCTTCATATAATTACATAGATTCAATAAATAAACACTTTCTTTAAGAATCAGTTTCCAAAAAGAAAAAAAAGTCTCTGCCAACAGAAATTTATTTATGTTGTTATTGATGTTGTTTAATCATAGATTTATAACTTTTATTTAGTAAATCTGTGATCATAGTTATTCCATCAATTGCAGGATTTTAAGCCTAACTAAAACTATATCACCCAATGTGTTCCTTTTCTTTACCAAGATGCTAATGTATGGTTTGAGTCAGATTTAACAAAATAGCAAACTGGATAATCACGTACTATCACGTATCACCTCCTCTTCCCTGGCCCACTCCTCCTTTCTTACCTTGTCCGAAACTGATTTTTCCCCAATGACCATGGCCCCTTGTTTGTTTACTGCTCACAACATCACCAATACCCCTATATTCCCTATCTCTACCTATCTATCACTCACCTTACACTCTTGCAAATCTACCTGATCCTCTGCCCCTATCTTTCTCACCTGTTCTTCTGTACACACCCTTCTTATATTCACCCTCTTGTAACTTGAGGGTATGCTTTGACACCTCATAATCACCATCTTCTTTACTCCTATCCCAGCTGGGGTAGCAATGTATCTCCTCTAGAGCAAAACACTTGTTCCTATCCTTCTATCATATTTAGCCAGGTGTTGCTTCTCAACACCTGGCTAAAGCCACCTCCTTCAGTACTAAGTCCCCCACAACTGTTGGACATCTTGCAAACAACTTGGGATCCTCACTGGTGCCAGTGACACAGAAAAGCACCCAGTACACCCTATAAAGTGGTTGGCATTAGGAAAGGCATCAGTCATAGAACCTATACCAAAACTGATATAGGATTTCAATATCATCCTCTAATCTGCCAAATCCTGCCAAACCATCCAACCAATTCCAACATGGAATATGAGTGCTAAATGATGATGGTGATGATTATGATGATGATGATGTAGAGACTCTTTTGGTGGATCATCTTATGTATCTATGTTGTTGTTGTTGTTGTTGTTGTTTGGTTTCAGATGACCCCTGAGCAGACCAATGATCGAAGGTATTCCAACAATACTGTCCATCCTGTTATTTTAGGGCTCTATACAACTTGCATGCGATGGTGCACAGCCTATTGGTCAGGGTACTTGGTTTATGAGGTCAGTTCCCAGACCAGGTGCTGTGTTGTGTTCTTGCTTCCCTTCATTCAGCTGTAAATAAGTACCTGTTGTGTTCTGGTGTTGTCTGCTCTCTCACTCTCTACTTGTTTACATCCTGGATGTTCTGTAGGCCGAAAGAAGGAGTATGGCAGAGGGCTATGAGGGGCTGTCTACATCTGCTTGCAGCTACATAGGTGCCAGAAACCATTAATGAAAGCATGCTAAATGTCACCATGTCATACTCTTTCGTTTATGACACCTACCTGTTCTTTATATAACTTGTGCTTATTTTTCTGTTGTTTTTGTTGAGTGATTTCTTCAATTTTGGAGAAGCTAGGATGTGATTTTGAGGGATATTTAGTTTCATTTTCTAGCAGTTTTAGCGACCTTGTAGATGTTCCCCCTAATTGGCTTGGTCTTATTTATATGTTTACTACCAGTGGCAGTGAATAAATAAACCAATTCAGTGTTTACCACAATATGTTTATCACTGCATGCGTTTATCACTGCCGTTGTTCACCACCAGTGAAATTGTAGGCATTCCTTTTGATTTCTGTTTTTTTTTTTTCTTTGATCTTTTTCTCCACAGAGGTATATTCCTCGACTTACTGAGATCCCTAACAAAAGACTTAATCAAATGTCTGCCAAACATGACAGCCCTATGTCCCCTCACATGCACTGTGGACCAGTCTGGAGTGGCAAAGATGGTGATCAGTACGAAGAAATAGCAGGTATGTGTATTAGAGAACATCCCTGAGGGACTAAACTAAAACTATCAATAGCTTTAAATCATTAAAAGCCAATGAAGATGTATACTTATATATATATATATATATACAGTTCTATATTTAAGAGATGAGGAATTATGTACATTATTTACATTATTTACATTTGACAGATATTTGTCATCATAAGGACATATAAATATACATACATATATAAATATATATATTATAATATATATATATATATATATATGTATGTATATATTGTTAATATAATATATATATATATATATGTATGTATATATATTTATGTATATATATGTATATATATATGTATGTATTATATGTATGATATATATGTATATATATTGTATATCTTATAGGTATGTATATATATTGTATATATATATATGTATATATATATATGTATGTATATATATGTATATATCGATATGTATATATATATTGTATATAATGATGTATATATATATGTATATATATATATATATAATGATATAATATATATATATGTATATATATATATTATATTTATATATATGTATATCTATATGTATATATATATATATATATGTATTATTTCGTTGTATACATATTGGAATTTTGTAAACATCAGTTATAGTGTTGTCCTTTACAAGTTTCCAATGAGTGAATCCCCTGGTTTGGTTCCCTGTATTTCTGGTGGTATAACTGGCAATGAAGCATTAGGTACTTGGAGCACTTCATTTAGAAAGTATTGGTTTTTGTCCCTGTTAATATTCTTTGCTGATATACATAGGTAAAATGTATAAACACACATGCACACACACACACACACAGAGCGTATATAAATATTACACACACACATATATATACATACAAATGTGTGTGTGTCTGTGTCTATATATCTACCTTTTTCCTTCTCTCTCTTTCTATATATATGTGTGTGTGTGTGTGTGTGTTTGTGTATGTGTGTCCAGAAATCCGTGAAGCAGATAGATAAATGGGCACTCATATATTCGATAATGGAGTGGGCCTATTATTATTTATAATATCATAGTCTCATGATAGTTAAAGGTAAAAAAAAAAATATAAATGTGACACTATCAGGTCACATACTTTCATACACACTCACACATATAGATGCTTGTACAATGCATCAGAAAGAAACTTAGAAAAACAGAACAAAAGTGTCTGTGAGTCTGGGCAAATGAACTCTTCTCAGAATTCAAAGCAGTGCAAGGTGTTGGAGAGGGGCCCCAGAAGATTGTTATAGAGCCTTCTCCTTGGTTCTTTGAACACTTGACCTATGCACAGGCAGAACCTCACTCTTACAGGCTTTGCATGAGTGTGTGTGTTTCTGTCTGTTTGTTTGTTTATGTGTGTGTGTGTGTGTGTGCATATATGTGTGTGTTTGTGTGTGGGGTGTGTATGTGTTTGTGTGTGTGTGCATGTGTGTGTTTGTGTGTGTGTGTGTGTGTGCATGCATATGTGTGTGTATGTGTGTGTGTGTGCATGCTGCACACATGAGCGTGTGTATGTGTGTGTGCATGTGTGTGTTTGTGTGTGGGGTGTGTATGTGTTTGTGCGTGTGTGTATGTGTGTGTTTGTGTGTGTGTGTGTGTGCATGCATATGCACGTGTGTGTGCATGCTGCACACATGAGCGTGTGTATGTGTATGTTTGTGTGTGTGTGTGCATGTGTGTGTTTGTGTGTGTGTGCATGCATATGCGTGTGTGCATGCATATGCGTGTGTGCATGCTGCGCATGTGAGCGTGTATATGTGTGTATGTGTGTGTATGTGTGTGTGTTTGTGTGTGTGATTGTGTGTAGTGGGCTTCTGCACAGTCTCTTTGCCTTCTAAATTCCACTGGCAAGGTGTTAGGTGCTGGTCAGTTTGATGCTATGGTGGTGGTGGACTCTTGCCCAAATCCCTGCTCAATGGGATCAGATCCGGAACCACATCGTTACAAACTGAATTTCCTAATCACATGGACAAACCTGCCTCCATTTATTTTAGCAAACATTTGCTATTGGTTAGTTTTAATGACCGATAAGCTGTAGTCAAAAAGGTAAACCTAAAAGCCCTAATAAAGGTTTTGGCCATTACAGTGTCACATAAAGTGATAGGGAAACTTACTTCATATTTATTCTGTTGATGAACATTAATATATAGAATGTATGCACATTTCTCTCACTCACTCTCTTTTCCTCTCTCTCTATGCATATATATATATATATATATATATATATATATACATAGAAAATAGTAAAAAGTGAAAAAACTACAGAAGGCTTGTTTTAAAAGGTTAAAAAATATATATTTGAGTCAATATATCTGAAGAATGTTATAAATTTTTTAATAAATTTTCTGTAGTTTTTTCACTTTTTACTATTTTCTATATATTCAACCACGTGCTTTCACAAACCAACTTTCTCACCTATATATATATATATACATATTTTATTTAAAGCAGCAGAAAATACAACAAAACCTGTTACTCTGAGTTTCCCGTTTCCGTTCATCGGACAGTTTTTGCTAGAAAAAACTGTCCGATGAACGGCAACGGGAAACTCAGAGTAACAGGTTTTGTTGAATTTTCTGCTGCTTTAAATAAAGCATATTACTCTACCACTGGTATTTGAGTACTCTTTTTTCCACCTTGTTTCACATTTATGTGTTTACTCCGGTATATATATATATATATATATATATATATATGGCATCCAGCTGTAGAAACACTGCCAGATCAGACTGGAGCCTGGTGCAACCTTCTGGCTTCCCAGATCCCCGGTCAAACCGTCCAACCCATGCTAGCATGGAGAATGGACGTTAAACGATGATGATGATGATGATGATGATGATATATACACACATACATTTTAATACATGTATTTAAATACATTCCAAAATAAACAAGCACTTCCTTTTAATGGCTCTGAGGAAGCCATACGATGTTGCACAGGTACTCAGATCTGAGTACACTGCTTCTTATAGCAGAAACAGTTGTAAGCTAATGAAAGTGGTTACACAACGCCTCATGTTCTATTGTTATTCATTAATTGATAGCATACTCTGTACTCTCTAAACAATTCATTTTAAAGCATCAATATATTGAGTTTTAACAACTGATTTGTTTTGTTGTGCTCAAGTGAAATCCTTATATATATATATATATATATATATATATATATATATACATACATATATATATATGTATGTATATACTCATATGAATCATCAGTGAATCATAAATCTAAAATCAAAGCGCTCTATAAGTTATAGAGCAGTGGAGTACTTAGAACAAGATTGTTATGGCTGGTTCATGGGGTTACCCAGGGTTTCACATCCATAAAACACTTAGCTTTACATACATTTCATCGGACCCTAATGACTGGTCATTAAGGTGTGATGAGATAAGTAAATTTAAGCGCTTTATGGATGCAAACCCAAGGTAACCCCATGAATCAGCCATAACGATCTTTCTGTAAACATGTGGTAAGTAGCTTGTTAACTAACCACATGGTTCCGGGTTCAGTCCTACTGCGTGGCATGTTGGGCAAGTGTCTTCTGCTATAGCCCCGGGCCGACCAATGCCTTGTGAGTGGATTTGGTAGATGGAAACTGAAAGAAGCCTGTCGTATATATGTATATATATATATATGTATGTGCGTTTGTATGTGTGTTTGTCCCCCTAGCATCGCTTGACAACCGATGCTGGTGTGCTTATGTCCCCGTCACTTAGCGGTTTGGCAAAAGAGACCGATAGAATAAGTACTGGGCTTACAAAAGAATAAGTCCCAGGGTCGAGTTGCTCGACTAAAGGCGGTACTCCAGCATGGCCGCAGTCAAATGACTGAAACAAGTAAACAGAGTAAAAAGAGTAAAAATAGAGTATGTATGTATGTGTCTGTCTATGTGTGTTTGTGAGGTGTCCATGTGTGTTTATCCCCAACACCACCATAGTAGACAACCAGTGTTAGTTTGTTTACATCTCTGTAACCTAGTGGTTTAGCAAATAGAGACCAATAAAATAAGTACCTGGCTTATTTGTTTGACTGAACTTTTCAAAATGATTGCTCCAGCATGGCTGCAGTCCAATGGCTGAAGCAAGTAAAAGATAGAAAAATTTAAAAAAACTTGAACACCAGATTAGTGGCAGCAATTCTGTCTGTGACATATTGAAGTAAGCTGATAGTAATCTTAGTACATAAACAAGCTCAGAATCAGTGCTTTACTTGAAAAAAATTTCACTGCTTTCATTTCACACCGTTTCTGATTCCGTTAATAACCATCAAAATATCATACAATCCTTTTTCTCATCTTTAAGTCTGAGACCTTATGCACATCTAATAAATCAATGGGTACGCGAGATGAACAGTTTATTAGATTTTCGTTTTTGATTCTGATCTAATCTGATATAAATTTTCAGTGCTGATGGTGCTGATGGCTTTATTCATGAATTATTTAAAGAACGATTTGCATTTTTGGTCTGCTTATATTTGGACCGTGAATTTTTGCACATTCATACTTGAAATATATTTAAATACAATAGAAAAATTTCAGTTTTGTGTGCTTGTTATTAATATGTGTCATTAATTATAACCATTTCATTTGTTTCATTGAATATAAAATGGTATGTGTGTATTATACTCATAGACACACATACATGTATGCATCTATCTATCTATCTAGCTAGCTAGCTGTCTATCTACACACACACACTCATACACACATATATTCATATATATATATAAATGTACATATGTATGCATGTATGTATATATACATATATATATATATATATATATATATATATATATATATATATATATATATATATATATATATTTATATGCATATATATATATATCTATATATATATGCTGTTGTGTCTAGGGAGAGCCATTCTCTTTTAGTGCCTTATAATTCAACACACTCAGCGATAAAATTTCCACTTATTTCTTTTTTATTTTTCTAAAATTTCCATTCCGTGAAACTCACTTAAAGAATCTTGCAAATCAAATCCAGAAACAATATATATATATATATATATATATATATGCACATATACATACACATGCATGTATGGGTACAGGACGTCACCAACAGCAAACAACCTGAAATACGAAAACAATGACTTTTCACAAGCAACGAGAGAAACAAATGGAAAAACAGTGCAAGTAACACAAAGAATGACCCTTCATCAGTTGTTGACTGTCTAAATACTCCTCATTTCGAGCATTTGATGATAATATGAGTCTTCGAAGACAGTTGCTCCCACAAATACCAAAATAAAATTTTGGATTTATGGAGGGTCAAATTTGGGAACAAAAACAGGACAGCGGAGACATACAAAAAAACTGAGAGCGAAAGAGAGAGAGAGAGAAATACATACATACATATGGAAGCACTCCGTCGGTTACGACGACGAGGGTTCCGGTTGATCAGAATCAACAGAACAGCCTGCTCGTGAAATTAATGTGTAAGTGGCTGAGCACTCCACAGACACGTGTACCCTTAATGTAGTTCTCGGGGATATTCAGCATGACACAGAGAGTGACAAGGCCGGCCCCTTGAAATACAGGTACAACAGAAACAGGAAGTAAGAGTAAGAGAAAGTTGTGGTGAAAGAGTACAGCAGGGGTCACCACCATCCCCTGCCGGAGCCTCGTGGAGCTATAGGTGTTTTCGCTCAATAAACACTCACAACGCCCGGTCTGGGAATCGAAACCGCGATCCTATGACCGCGAGTCCACTGCCCTAACCACTGGGCCATTGCGCCTCCACATACATACATATATTTATACACACACACACACATACACATACACATTCACACACATACTGGTGGAGTTACAATCTACTGTTTAATAATTTCTTTCTCCGTTATTTTCATTTCATTTTCTGAAGGGAGCTGGTGATTAAATACCCTTAATTAATAATAAATACATCCCAAAACATATTTTTAACAGGCACCATATTTTATGCACAAAACATCTATTTTTATCAGCATGTTAAATCATCCACTTCCACATCATCATCACCATCATCAGCAGCAGCAGCAGCAACTACAGTAACAACAGCAACAACAACAGCTACTGCTGCTGCTGCTGCTACTGCTGCTGCTACTACTACTACTACTACTACTACCACCACTACCACCACTACCACCACCACCACCACCACCACCAACACCACCACTACTACTACTACTACTACTACTACTACTACTACTACTACTACTACTACTACTACTACTGCTACTACTACTACTACTACTACTACTACTACTACTACTGCTACTTTAGCATTTCAGCCATTCATCACTTTTGCTCTGACTAGCCCTGAACTATTCATTTGTTCAGATAATCCATAGTAGTCGTCTCAGCTTAATTTCTTTGTCTATTTTTCCATTTTTTTTTTTTTGTTTTCCCCTTTTAAAGACGACACATAGGTTCTGGGCATCATCATCAATCATCGATCATCGTCCTAGACAATATGCGCTCACTTTATTCTCATTATCCATTCTCAACACATGTTCTTAATACCATCTTCTTAACTGTCACAAAGGAAAAAACCTGACGCATTCGAATTCGAATTCAGTCACTCCTTCATTTCACGTCATACATTATACATTTAGATCCAATGTCACACCGTCTCCACTATTCACATTTTTGCAGTTCTTACAAATAATGCCACAGCTTTTAAGACATGCAACATGAAAATACTCTACCTTTTATACAGGCAAAGATAAAATGCATCTAATGCATCTAGTCTCATTTATCACAGGGGTGTGGTTTATAAAAAAAAAGAAAAGAAAAATAGTGATAAATGAATCAGTGTTAAATGATACACCTCCATCTCCACGTCTTTAATAAACGGAATGAATGGTAGATTCCTTGATACCAAATTTGTCGAAGCTCCCATGGTTGTGTATTTTCTTGATTATCTTTTCCTTTTTCCTTTAGAGAACACCTTTGTCTCTTTTACTCTTTTACTCTTTTACTTGTTTCAGTCATTTGACTGCGGCCATGCCAGAGCACCGCCTTTAGTCGAGCAACTCGACCCCGGGACTTTTTCTTTGTAAGCCCAGTATTTATTCTATCGGTCTCTTTTTGCCGAACCGCTAAGTGACGGGGATGTAAACACACCAGCATCGGTTGTCAAGCAATGCTAGGGGAACAAACACAGACACACACACATGCATATATATATATATATATATATATATATACGACAGGCTTCTTTCAGTTTCCGTCTACCAAATCCACTCACAAGGCATTGGTCGGCCCGGGGCTATAGCAGAAGACACTTGCCCAAGATGCCACGCAGTGGCACTGACCCGGAACCATGTGGTTGGTTAGCAAGCTACTTACCACACAGCCACTCCTGCGCCTATGTTAATATTCTGAGTTCAAATTCCACTGAGGTTGACTTTGCCTTTCATCCTTTATAAGACGGTGAGCTGGCAGAAACGTTAGCATGTTGGGTGAAATGCTTAGTGGTATTTCATCTGTCTTTACGTTCTGAGTTCAAATTCCGCCGAGGTCAACTTTGTCTTTCATCCTCTTGGGGTCAATAAATTAAGCACCAGTTGTGTACTGGGTTCAATCTAATCAACTGGCCCTCTCCCCCAAAATTTCAGGCCTTGTGCCTAGAGTAGAAAAGATTATTGGATTTACCTGATTTGATTGATGTACAAATAATATAATAATCATTTTTATTATTATTATACCTGAGCTTGTAAGGTGGTGAGGTGGCAGAATAGTTAGCACAATGGACAAAATACTTTGCAGCGTCTTTACATTCTGAGTTCAAATTCTGCCAAGGCTGACTCTGCCTTACATGCCTTTCGGCATCAATAAAGTAAATACCAGCTGAACACTGGGATCAATATAATTGACTTATCTACTGCCTTGAAATTACTGGCCTTGTGCTAAAATTTGAAGCCATTATTATACCTGTGTTCGTTTTCATATTAAGATTGAAAGAAAATCAACCTTGTTTGTTATAAAATTTTGGACCTGGGTTTGAACCCCCAAAGCAAATTTCATTTTCACACTTATGTGGACAGCTTTGCATATTTTCTCTTAACTGATCTCATGTTGATGGGTAAAAGTATGAAAATTCTTTTATTCCTTTACTTGATTCCATCATTTGACTGTGGCCATGCTGGAGCATCACCTTAAAGGGCTTTTTTTTTAGTCAAAGAAATCAACCCTAGAACTTTTTCTCTGTAAGCCTAGTACTTATTCTACCAGTCTCTTTTGCCAAACTGCTAAGTTACGGGGACATAAACACACTAACATCGGTTGTCATGAGATGGTAGAGGGGCAAACACAGACACAAATACATATGTGTGTGTGTATATATATATATATATTTCATACATAAATATAAGAGGGAATTTTTTAACCACTATCTAGAAACACTTATGCTAGAAGAAAATCCGCTATGGTCTCAACCACTAAGAATTGTTCTCCAGAAAATTTAGCACACCAGAAATGTAAGCGAGCTTACGTTTCTGGTGTGCTAAATTCTTAACAGATCTTCTTCTAGCATAAATGTTTCTACATAATGGTTAAAAAAATTCCCACTTATATTTATGTATGAACTACTATTTACTGAATCCCAGTTTTTTTATATGCTAGACCACTGGTGTTAAAATTGATGTTATCAAATTAATGTCCAATTTTTCACTCTCATTTTGATTTTATATATATATATATACGATGGGTTTCTTTTCAGTTTCCATCTACCAAATCTGCATACAATGCTTTGGTTGGCTTGAAGCTAGAGTTGGAAACACTTGTCCAAGGTGCCATGCAGTGGGACTGAACCTGGTACCATGTGATTGGGAAGCAAGCTTCTTACCACACAGCCATATCTGTATAAAATAAATTCACAGTCTCACAGCACAGTGATGTAAACACCAGTGATGGTCAGCGCATGCTTGGAAGGTGACTCTCGTTGGTGGTCACTGAGGTGCATTTTTGTGGTACAAGCAGAATCCCTTGACTGATTGACCAGTCACCAACCTGTGTAATCACAGATCAATCTATGATGAACATAACATGGTTCACAATTGATTGTATCTCATTCCAGACTAGTGACAAATGAACAGCTATAAATAAGGTTACATGTATCAAAGTGAAAGTGAAACTAAAAATAATATTCTGTAAACTAGATAGAAAGAAGAACTTTCTGAAGATTTGCTTTATACTTTAATAACAAATCCTTAATACTACTTAAGAAATTTTTGCAATAGAAAAGAAAATGATATATGGGAGATCAGAGTAACAGCTGAAGATAATTCTATGAGTCATTTAATTCTTTCTTTATTATAAGAATTTCAGCAGTAAATCATTAAAGATAAGTTCTGTCATTTTACTGTATTGATGGTTCTGTTTCTCTTCTGTCTGTAGCTTGCCGCTTGAAAATGAGGCTCGGAATGAAAGAAAGTTGTGAAGCAGGAGAAATCTAAGATCAAAAATGATTCTTCACATTGGTAAGCACACCCTAACATTGACTAATAACTGCTTGTGTTTAATTAGTTTCATATGAAATAATTAGACCTACTTCTTAATTGATTCCCATGTGAAATATATTGCATGGTTTTCATTTTAATTAATTAGAATGTAACAGTGAACTCTGAAACAAAAGTGAATAAGGGGAAACAATTTTTTTTTAAATATATCATATTTTACTCTTTATTTTTTTTTTACCTTTTATGTGTTACAGTCATTAGACTGTGGCCATGCTGGAGCACTGTCTTGAAGAATTTTTAGACATAAAAAAATCGACCCTAGTAGGTATTCATTTTTTTAAAGCTTAGTACTTATTCTATGGGTCTCTTTTGCTGAACTGCTTTGTTACAATGATGTAAACACACCGACATCAGTTGTCAATCAGTGGTGAGGGACAAACACAGACACAAGGACACACAAAATATATATATGTGTGTGTGTGTATGTACATATATATGTATATATATAAACATATACATACATATATATATATATCTATATAAATATACACATATACAAATATACATATATATATGTGTGTGTATATCATCATCATCATCGTTTAACATCCGTTTTCCATGCTAGCATGGGTTGGACGGTTCAACTAGGGTCTGGGAAGCCAGAACTCTGCGCCAGGCCAAGTCTGATCTGGCAGTGTTTCTACAGCTGGATGCCCTTCTTAACTCCGAGAGTGTAGTGGGTGCTTTTTATGTGCCACCTGCACAGGTGCCAGACGAGGCTGGCAAACAGCCATGATTGGATGGTGCTTTTTATGTGCCACCAGCATGGGGGCCAGACAAGGCTAGCAATGGCTACAATTGGATGGTGCTTTTTACGTGCCACCGGCACGGAGGCCAGTCGGGGCGGCACTGGCAACGGCCACATTCGGATGGTTCTCTTACATGCCACCTGCACTGGTATCTCAGCTACAATTTCCATTAATGTTGAAAGTATATATATATATATACTATATTGAAAAGATGAGGAATTATGTACATTATTTACATTTGATGGATATTTGTCAAATATAAATAATGTAAATTCTGTTGTATCTGGGAAGAATCATTCTCTTTTGGTGCCTTATAATTTACACACTCTCCAATAAAATTTCCGCTTATTTCTTTTTTATTTTTCTAAAATTTTCGTTGCATCTTGCCACCTTTTCAATAGTTTTGAAAAGAGTCAAAACTATTGAAAAGGTTGGAAGACGCAACGAAAATTTTAGAAAAATAAAAAAGAAATAAGCGGAAATTTTACCAGTGAGTGTGTAAATTATAAGGCACCAAAAGAGAATGACTCTTCACAAACACAACAGAACATACTTCAACATACAAACTCACATAAAGAATCTTACAAACCAAATCTAAAAACGAAATAATGTAAATAATATTTATATATTAGGATTTATATACAGGTGCAGGAGTGGCTGTGTGGTAAGTAGTGTGCTAACCAACCACGTGGTTCCGGGTTCAGTCCCACTGTGTGGCACCTTGGGCAAGTGTCTTCTGCTATAGCACCGGGCTGACCAATGCCTTGTGAGTGGATTTGGTAGACGGAAACTGAAAGAAGCCCGTCGTATATATGTATATATATATGTGTGTGTGTGTGCGTGTGTGTTTGTGTGTGTGTGTTTGTCCCCCTAGCATTGCTTGACAACCGATGCTGGTGTGTTTACGTCCCTGTTACTTAGCGGTTCGGCAAAAAGAGACCGATAGAATAAGTACTGGGCTTACAAAAGAATAAGTCCAGGGATCGAGTTGCTCGATTAAAGGCGGTGCTCCAGCATGGCCGCAGTCAAATGACTGAAACAAGTAAAAGAGTAAAAGAGTAAAGAGAATATACATATTTATACAATGGGTATATTTCTGCTTCCATTAATCAAATCCACTCGCAAGGATTTGGTTGGCCCAAAACTATAGTAAAAGACACTTGCAGTTAGGAAGCAAACTTCTACCACACAGCCACACCTTTCTAAAAAGAACAATATAACTTTTATGACTATTTATTTGTTTTATATGTGCCCTTTACAAACCTAGCCAGGCTCATGGTCCCGGTTACCTGGTTTCTATGGTGTATGTGTCCCCCCCCCCAAGCTGGATGGGACACCAGTCCATCGCAGCATTACTCAAGAAACAGTAAGAAAGAGTGAGAGAAAGTTGGGGCGAAAGAGTACAACAGGGGTCACCACCAACCCCTACCAGAGCCTTGTGGAACGTCCTGTGCAGGAAATCTTCACCATGATCGGCTATAGCTTCATTCTGGAGCCTTAGGTGTTTTCGTTCAATAAACACACACAATGCCCGGTCTGGGATTTGAAACCACGATCCTCCGACTGCGAGTCCTCTTCCCTAACCACTGGGCCATTGCACCTCCACTGAAATAAAGCATTTATCCTTATTTTCTTTCATTTAAAACTTTTGTGAATGGCACAGGCGAAAATGATTGCTTCAAGCTCATGTTTTTCATTTCCTTTCTGGTCCTCATGATAATAATATAAATGTCTTAAGCTCCATTTGAACACTGTCATGAACTTGTATATATGTGTGCATGTATGTGTGAGTGAGTTTATATATGTGTGTGCATTTGTATGTGTGTGTGTGTGACTGTATGCGCCTGCCTGTATGTTTGTAAACATGAACGTGCATGTGTTTATGTTTGTCTTCACCACAGCTTCATCTCTGGTATTGGTTTGTTTCTATATTACTTATCATTCACTCACCTCTACATAACTTAGCAGATTGGCAAAAGAGACCAAAAGAATGAGTACCAGACTTTAAACAAGAAATAAAGTCCTGGGGTTGATTTGTTCGACTAAATTCTTCAAGGTAGTGCCCCAGCATGGCCGCAGTCATATGACCGAAAGGAATCAAATAAAAAGAGGTCGGTTATTTACAGTGTATGGCTCCACAAGTTTGAAACATCTGTTTGAATTGTTGAAATTATCCTAAACCAGTCAATCAAGGGTGAAATACAACCAGTACTTATTTTAAATTAAACTGATTTCATTTGAATGTTGTCACTTGCCTTGGAGCACAATATAAGCAAGAGAGATTAAATGTATGTTGTTTTGATCTTTTGTTCAGAACATTAGCAATACAAATGTTGTACCTTATATATTTACTTTATCAAAATACAGTAAATTCTATTATATAGAATGCAAATTTTGGAGCTTTCATTATAATTAATAGAACACCTCTCATTGTCTGAATACATGATTTCAAACCATTTTCTATCCTTATTTCAATATAAATTTTAGAGACTCATTTCAACTGTCTAAACACTCTGCCATTTCACATACATATAAAATTCAGTTAAAAATAAATAAATAAATAAATATATACAAATAGAAAAATATAAAAAAACAACAACAAAAGCATAAACAAATTGCTACTGTTGAATATTTGTACTACTGTTTCATTGTCATCTTATACAGAAAATATTTTTTTCATCTCTGCTTTGAAATGTTAATTGTAATAACTAAAATCAACTGGATCTTTGAGTTAATATGTTTCAAAGGGTGAACTATTATTAATTTACTTCACGTTAATCTATTAATTACAATGAATTTGATTAGAAATTTACATTTTACAATAATAACTACACATTGAATAGTTGCCGTTATTAAAATATTCACACTTTGAACTATAGTTTAGATTTTATTTAATATTCACAATTCAAATTATCACTTTCAACTGTTAACTTTAATTAAATATATGTACATTGGTCAAATACAACAAGTCATACATTGTTATGTTAACACCAGCAAACTTAACGCTGGAGTGTTAACCAGTAGAAGCAATCTCATTTGGACTTGTTAACTACAAGACACCATCTATGCCAGATTGATTAACTTAAAGAATCAACCACACTTTAAACTGTCAAGTATAAGAAGCAGCCACACATTGATGTGTTAGGTGGCCTTATTTTGAAATTCCAAATGCAAATATATTGCATCAGTAGCTTAGCTATTTTTCAAATGTTCAATAAACTTAATGGAATTTCAAGCCTAATTTTTCTCTAGCTTACAGCAGATAAGAGGAAAGTGAATGGAAAGTAATATAGAAATTAAATTGGGTGGCAGCTAGGCAAATCAATATGTAGCACAATCTTTCAATTGATTCAAGGAATATAAATCATTGACTTTATTAGTTCTCTCTTGAATATTTTTCTCCAAAATATGATGTTAAATATTTTTCTGTTTTTTTTTGTTTTTTTGTTGATACATTGACTTGAGAAGCTTTCTCTTTTCTTTTCATTATTTAATTACCTTATTCATAATCTCATTTTTATGTCAAGAAATATATTTCCTGAACACCTGAATCTAACACAATTCCACTAAATGATTACCACTCTCAATGTGTTCTTATGTATTGGGGAAAAAAAAACAAAAAAAAAAACGAATAGTAAAAACAAAAAAAAACAAAAAGAAAACACAGAGCCAATTAAGTTTATCCCTTTTTCAAAGTAATCTCTTGAGTTCAGTGTAACAGAACGGTTGCATTCCATTTTCAAACAGAACAAAGATATTTTATATATTTCTTTCTTATATTCTTGTGTTTTCTCGTGAATTTTAGTTGACACTTTCTAAAATATTCTTTTTGTTTTGTACTTCAATTTTCAAAATAGGAAGAAGAGAAAAAGGAGAAGAAATGTCTCTCAATAATGTATATTAGAAATGTAAGGAAAGTGTATTACCAGTTTATTGTATTTGGTTAGGAATGTTTGCCATATACAATCTAGATATACTTCTCCCTTTTTCTCATCGCCTTTTTCTTAAGAGAATGGCAGAGATTTCGGTGAACTTTGTGATAATATATAAAGGTTGTTAGTAGCATATGAAAGAGACTGAGCTGTATGTGCCTGCTGAGATAGTATTCAGAAATTTTTTTTAAAAATCATTGATAATTTTGTCCATTATTGCAAAACTATATCTGATACATTATTACTCAATTGATTTTTGTAGGTTAATAAAATTATAAACTCTCAGCATGAAATATTCCTCCATTTATTTGTTTACTGGAAATTATCAGTATGACTCATTTTTTCCCCTTCTTCAATTATAATTTTTTTTCATGTTTAAATTTTTTTTTTTTTTGTTTAACGATTCAAGAAGGTTAACCTTAAGGTGGTGAACTGGCTGAAATAGTGTTGTACAAAAAGCCTGAAATATTTAATTATAACACTTCATGTTCTGAGTTCAAATTTTGCCAAGATCAACTTTATATTATGCCATCTTTTCATGGCGCTTGTCCCAGAGTACAGATTGGCTGACTTGTCCTGGAATTGAATGCATTCTCACTGGCTGAAATACTTATTTCTTTACTACCCACAAGGGGCTATACACAGAGAGGAGAGGACAAACAAGTACAGACAAACAGATTAAGTCGATTATATCGACCCTAGTTTGTAACTGGTACTTATTTAATCGACTCCAAAAGGATGAAAGGCAAAGTCGACCTCGGAGGAATTTGAACTCAGAACGTAGCAGCAGATGAAATACCGCTAAGCATTTCGCCCGGTGTGCTAATGATTCTGCCAGCTCGCCACCTTTAGCTGAAATACTAGAGGAAAAACAAAATAGCATTCTGCCAAAAGCTGGTATGAATATAAAGCCAGTAAAGTTCCTCAACTAATGAAGAGATCTAAAACTAATTCCATCTGCTTCGATTTTCAAAATATCAATAAATTTTTGGAGACTGCAAAAGGTGGTGGAAAGAACAGTAGGCACCATTGTTAAAATAGTCAAATACTAGAATTCATTTAATATTTTATAAGGTATCTTAGATATTTTTGGAGGGAAATCTAAATGCTCTTCAATATAGGGCTATCAGCAATGATATTTTGCATCTCTGTTTCATTTCACTGTATTATGCAAATGTGAAGGTTCGTGGCAAAGTGGTTAAGGATATTCTGTTCATGGTCATAAGACTTTGAGTTCAATTCCTGGTGGTGCATTGTGTCTTTGAGCAAGAAACTTTACTTCAGTATTGTTTGAGTCCACTCATCTGGCAAAAAGGAGTAGTACCAGTAATTCAAAGGGCCAGCTTTGTTACATCCTGTGTCACACTGAATCTCCCTGAGATCTACATTGAATGTATGCATGCCTGTGGAGTACTCAGCCACTTTCATGCCGTTCCGTTGATTGGTTCAATAGAAACACTCATCATCGTAACCGACGGAGTGTGAACTATTACTCTTTTACTACTTTTACTTGTTTCAGTCATGTGACTGTGGCCATGCTGGAGCACCACCTTTAGTCGAGCTAATCGACCCCAGAACTTATTCTTTGTAAGCCTAGTACTTATTCTATCAGTCTCTTTTGCCAAACCGCTAAGTTACAGAGACGTAAACGCACCAGCATCGGTTGTCAAGCAATGCTGGGGGGACAAACACAGACACATATATTGACATATACACATAACCATACACAAATAACCATGCATACACATTCACACTTACCCAACACACACACATATATACAATCATACATACATACAATCATACATACATACATACACATACATACATACATACATGCATGCATACATACATACATACATACATACATACATACATACATACATACATACATACATACTATGGTTTACCATAAATTTTCCTTCTACCAACTTCATTTACAAGGTATGGAAGGCTCAGAACAATGAAACTGAACTTTAAGCCATGTGGTTTTGAAGAGGACTTCTTAACCATACAACCATGCCTGCACCAAAATAAACTTAATCCTTTAACATTTAAAGACTAACTGTATATAGCCCCAAATATTCTACCTATGTTATACTCAAACTGACCAGACCCAGAATCTCACACCTACCCAACAATGTCATCCTAAGAATAAACAGTCACCTCATCAAAAAATCACAGTTACAGGATAATGCATGATTGATTCAAAATAATGTGAATAGATAAGTATTGGCTGTGTGGTAAGTAGCTTGCTTACCAACCACATGGTTCCGGGTTCAGTCCCACTGTGTGGCACTTTGGGCAAGTGTCTTCTACTATAGCTTCGGGCCGACCAAAGCCTTGTGAGTGGATTTGGTAGACGGAAACTGAAAGAAGCCCGTCGTATATATGTATATATATATATATGTTTGCGTGTATGTTTGTGTGTCTGTGTTTGTCCCCCTAGCATTGCTTGACAACCGATGCTGGTGTATTTATGTCCCCGTCACTTAGCGGTTCGGCAAAAGAGACCGATGGAATAAGTACTGGGCTTACAAAGAATAAGTCCCGGGGTCGAGTTGCTCGACTAAAGGCAGTGCTCCAGCATGGCCGCAGTCAACTGGCTGAAACAAGTAATAAAATAAATAAATAAATAAAAGAGTAAAAGAGTAATACCTGACTTAAAGGTTGATAAATAGATATTTAGGCTCAATGAGAAATTACAGTCCATGGTTTAATCACAGGGCTTTCAACATTTCAGAATGAAGATTCATCTGACAAGTTTCATTTCTCTTAAGAATCATCAGATATTACTTACTTTCAACTTTGTAGTTGTCAAAAGAAAGCACAAATATATACAACTAATGTAAAATGAATATTAACCCTTTCGTTACTAACCCAGCTGAAACCGGCTCTGGCTCTGTAGTACAAAGGTCTTGTTTTCATAAGTTTTGAATTAAAATCTTCTGCCAAATCTTAGTCACAATTTATGTTCCTAACACTAGTTTAATGATAACTAAGTTATTTTACTAAATTCTTTGTTATATTTAAAGTAATTGAAAGAAACACAGAGCATCTCAAAATAAATACAGTAACGAAAGGGTTAAGCACATTGTGATATCATAGTTCATTGTTTAATCGTAGGGCTTTAGAATGAAGAATGAGCTGACCAGTTTCAATCTTTTTTTATGAATCATCAGGGATCACTAACTTTCAGCTTCATAGCTGCCGAAAGAAAGTACAACTATATATGACAAATCTAAAAAATATTGTATGTAGCACATCTTTAAATAATATTAAAATTTTGACTGCCTGGCATTCTGGAATACCAATGTGTCACAGGTTGTTAATAAAAACTATTACTGTTCCTG
>NC_043010.1:10259814-10282314 GCF_006345805.1 Octopus sinensis | reverse complement strand
TTGTGGGTAGGGGACCAGGCGATTTACTTCGACCCCAGTGTTTCACTAGTACTTAATTTATTGACCCCCAAAAGGATGAAAGGCAAAGTCGACCTCAGCAGAATTTGAACTCAGAACATAAAGATGGATGAAATGCCACTAAGCATTATACTCAGTGGACTAACAATTCTGCCAGCTCACCACCTTATTAATAATAATAATGATAATAATAATAATAATAATAATAATAATAATAATAATAATAATAATAATAATAATAGTAATCCTATCTGCTATAGGCAGAAGGTCTGAAATTTGGGGAAGTCAATAGTTGATTACATCAATCCACAGTACTTGATTACATCTCACTTCTCTGGAACTTCACCATTCAAACTGACAGAAAGATAGATGCAAATAGGCCAGACATTATACTGAAAGACTTCAGACAAAAATCATGCCTCCTCATTGAGATGACTGTTCCAATCGATATATCTGTATCTGTCAAGACCTACCAAAAACTAAGCAAATATAAAGATCTTGAAATAGAAATCGGTAAAATGTGGAACCTGAAAACTAAAACAATACCTGTTGTCATAGGTGCCTTAGGAATGATAGCAAAATGGGCTGATTGCTACCTAGCTCAGATACCAGGAAACCCCAAAATGGCAGAAATTCAAAAGATAGTGCTCATGGGAACTGCTCATATCCTATGTAAAATACTGTCTATGTAATCTCAAATTTTAAAACAAACTCATAATTTTCTTGTTTTCTTTAACATTCTCTGGAACAATACTTTGTGCAAAACCAAATATATGACACCCTAGGCATTACACCAACATAATCTTCTAACTTGTTGTCTCTTGAGGTCTCTGGGTGAGACTTGGAGCCTGCTTGTGCAAATGTAAAGCAAAAGTCAAACATATAATAACAATAATAATAATAATAATAATAATAATAATAATAATAATAATAATAATAATAATAATAATCCTCCGGAGAGTGCTCAAAGGATGAGAGGTGTTACCTTGGTTCACTGGTGGTGAGCGACTGACACTGTAGTACATCTCCAGCATTAGGCAATAATAATAATAATAATGATAATCAGATAAGGAAGAAAGAAAAGTTGAGAGATATGACATGTTAGCTTGGGAAGTTAAGCAGTTGTGGTCGAAGAAAAAGGTAGTAGTGGTACCAATAATTGTCAGAGCCCTGGAACAGTGAGCAAAAAAATCTCGAGAAGTACGTGGAACAAATAGGGGCTGCAATAAGGGTGGAGCACTTGCAGAAAACAGCACTGCTTGGAACCACTCAAATACTCCAGAAGGTACTCGAAAAATAAGAGGTGTTACCTTAGTTCACTGGTAGTGAACAGCTGACACTGTAGTACATCTCCAGTGTTAGAAGCTATGGGAGAATATGAATGATTAATATAATGTATAAAATGAAGTAGTTGAAAAAAATATTTGGTAACATATAGGCGCAGGAGTGGCTGTGTGGTAAGTAGCTTGCTTACCAACCACATAGTTCTGGATTCAGTCCCACTGCATGGCACCTTGGACAAGTGTCTTCTACTATAGCCTTGGGTCAACCAAAACCTTGTGAGTGGATTTGGTAGATGGAAACTGAAAGAAGCCCATTGTATATATATGTATGTGTGTGTTGTGTTGTTTATCAGTGTTTGTCCCCCCCCCCCACCATCGATTGACAACCAATGCTGGTGTGTTTAGGTCTCCGTAACTTAGCGGTTTGGCAAAAGGGACCGATAGAATAAGTACTAGGCTTACAAAGAATAAGTCCTGGAGTCGATTTGATTTGACTAAAAGCAGTGCTCCAGCATGGCCGCAGTCAAATGGCTGAAACAAGTAAAGAGTAAAGAGCATATATATATTGTGAATATTCTTTTTTGCGTTCTGGAAGTGTTATACAATATCTTGTTATATATATTCTGAAGAGATACTGTGGTCCTGAGCTTGTTCGAAAAATGCTTTGAGGGATATTCTTGAATGCATTATATGATATTTTGTTATGTGAAAGAATGAGAATATTATATTCTTGCTTTTTCATTGTTTACATCTTTGCTACAGAATAGGATCATATGAAACATAGAAATACAATAGGAATCCATAGATTACCTTAAGTTCTTAGAATAAAAAGCATTTAAAGTAATAGATGAAGAAGAGGGAATTTAGTATGTGAGGAGGATATGAGATTTAAAACTGATGAATAGATTTGGATAACAGGATGAAGAAATAGCTGCAGCTGACTGGTGCCAAAGCAGAGACAAATAAAAGGAGACATTATGAAGGTTTACTGCAAAATCTGATCAAATCCTGAAACAACATCAGGAAGAAAAATTCTACAGACTCATGTAGCATAAGGTGACATGCCAAAACATATAACCACTACAATACCAATACTCTTTTACTTGTTTCAGTCATTTGACTGCGGCCATGCTGGAGCACCACCTTTAGTTGAACAAGTCGACCCCGGGACTTATTCTTTTTGTAAGCCCAGTACTTATTCTATCAGTCTCTTTTGCCGAACCGCTAAGTGACGGGGACGTAAACACACCAGCATCGGTTGTCAAGCAATGCTAGGGGGACAAACACAGACACACAAGCACACACACATACACACATATAAATATATATATACATATATACGACAGGCTTCTTTCAGTTTCCTGAATCCACTCACAAGGCATTGGTCGGCCCAGGGCTATAGCAGAAGACACTTGCCCAAGGTGCCACGCTGTGGGACTGAACCCGGAACCATGTGGTTGGTTAGCAAGCTACTTACCACACAGCCACTCCTGCACCTAGGAGTGAAAATTATATGTCGTGGCTGTGTGGTTAGAAGTTTGCTTTCAACCACATTGTTCTGGGTTCAGACCCATTGTGTGGCAGTACCTTGGGTGAATGTCTTCTACTATGGCTAGCTCCAAGTCAACCAAAGCCTTGTGAGTTGATTTGGTAGTTGGAAACAAAGAAGTCTGTCACGTAACATATATATATATATATATATATATATATATATATATATATATATATACACATATATATATATAAACACACACACACACCTATATACATACATACATGCATGCATACATACATGCATACATATATACATACATACATACATATATACATACACATATATATATACATACATATATTCATACATATATTCATACACACACACAAACACACACACACACATATATATAAATTAATAAATAAAACATATGCATATATACATACATATATGTACGTACCTACCTCTACATGTATATATACATGCATATATGGGTACAGGACCCCCCCCCCAAAAAAAAAACGTCGAACACAATGAGAAACGAAAACATAAACACAAAACCAAGGAACTGGACATTTTTCTTAAACAACGAAAAAATATAGTACAGGACAAATAACACAAAGAAAATTCCTCTTCTTCAGTCGCCATGGTTTCATCTACTCTACGTTTCGAAGGTGAAGGCGATACGCATCTTCGATAGATACTTTCCTTCCCGCGAAAATCAAATTAAATAAAATTTGAGATCTTTTTGCGGAGGGGTAAGAATGGTAACAAAAACAGGACAGTGACGACAGTACAAAATATAAACAGTATAAGACAGGACAAGAAGAATAACAAGACAAGAAGGGCTGTTAAGCCGAACGAGTATCTATATATATATATATATAGATACATACATACATACACATACAGAGAGAGCAAGAGAGAGAGAGAGAGAGAGATGTATATATCTGTGTGTGGGTGTGCAAAATGATTAGTGACATTTAGTCTGTCTATACATTCTGAGTTTAAATTCCACTAAGGTTGACTTTACTTTACATCATTTTGACGTACTGGGGTCAGTGAAATCGACTTACCCCGACCCCCAAATTGTTGGCCTTCTGCCAAAATTGGAAATCAAGATATTAAATGTAACAGTGGAGGTGAGCTTGCAGTATCATTACCATACTGGACAAAATGCTTAGCGGCATTTCTACCAGCATTATGTTCTGAGTTCAAATAGCACCGATATTTACTTTGCCTTTCATCCTGGGGTCAATGTAATCGAATTACTGACCTTGTGCTAAAATTTGAAATCAATATGCCAAATATAACATCCTCTCTACCTGGATATTGGTATTTTAAGTTATTTATATTTGGCTTTAATTCTATCGACCCCACCATCATTCTGTTAAATCAATTCCAGAATTATAATTTTGCCTAACAATAAACATTTTTCCAGGCTCTTCTAGGCTTGACAAAGAGACCATGCTTCCCTGATTCACATATACACTCATTTCTCATTCTTCCCTTTTCTCTGCCTTTCTGTTTTGTATAAGTATTAGAAGAATTCATTTCAAATCCATCTCTATATTAAATGCTCTTTTACCCACCCTATCAACAAACCATGTTCAATACAACCCATCCTCTTCATGTTTTTTTACACTTTACACAGTAAATATATTGGATATAACATCGTTTCTACCTGTATGTTTGGGTCTATATTATTTTTCTTATATAATTTTATCAACTCTACCATCCTCTGCTATTATTCTCACCATCCTAAACCTATATACTTACTTTATAATAAACCTTTCTCTCATGCAGTTTTATAAACTACACAGCTTATGCATCGGAAAAAATCATATATATTTGAGTGTGTGTATGTGTGAGTGTGTGTGTGTGCCTGTGTCTGTGTCTGTGTTTGCATGTGTGTTTGTGTATGTAGGTATGTATATATGTATGCATAAGTATGTGTGTGTGTTTGTGTATTGAGAGAGAGAAGGGGAGAGAGAGTGATGGATAAATAGACAGATAGAAAGACAGCTAGACAGACAGATTGACTGACACACACACACACACTCACACACTTACACACTCACTCACACTCACACACACACACTCACACACACACTCACACACACACACACTCACACACACGCACTCACACACACACACGCACTCACACACACACACACTCACACACACTCACACACACACGCCCTCACACACATACTCACACACACATGCACTCACACACACACGCACACACACTCACACACACACTCATGCACACACTCAGCCACACACACACGCACTCACACACACACACATACATATACACTCACACACACATGCACTCACACACGCACACACACACACACACACACACACACACACACACACACACACACACACACACACACACACATTAACCAACAGAATGCTAGTCAAACATTTTTATACAGTTTCTGAATGATCTTTCATGTCTGTTATAGATTTGTAATACGATTTTCCCTTACAAAATAATTCAACTCACATTTATTTTTTTTGCTATTTTTCAGCCAGCAACATGTTTGTCTCTCACGACCAGAAGCAGCTCAGAAATACAAATCTATGCTTCCCATAACATGTAATGGACTCCGGAAATAAAAATGAAAGAGAAACCTAAAATATTGCATATCACGGAACAATTTTCCTGACTTTATTGATGATGATATATATATATATATACATATATATATATATATATATATATACATACAATGAAAACATTTCTTCTGGTAAAAGATGAAAATATTGTCAAAGCAGCTGATCTATATGTCATCTCTACTGGGAAACTAAAAGTCTCACAAAGCATATATATATATATATATATGTATGTATATATGTATGTATGTATATATGTATATATATACACACTCTGGGACAGTAGGCATTTCATAATTGATACATTTATCATTGAAACTGCAACACCAAAAATATGCAGTAGCACCAGAAAATTCTATCATTTATCTTTCATAAACTGATACATCCTTACATCCATACATCCATACATCCATCCATACATACTTACATACATACACATACATACATATATACAGACATCTACACATACACACATGCATAAATTGTATACATACATAAACTTGCATACATATAATGTTTGTAAAGATGACGATTTTGGAGATGTTAACGATGGGGATAATGAAGAAAGGAGAAGAAGAACCAAAAAAAAATATATATATATATATCAACAAAAAACAAAAACAATGTACATTTCATATACATCATTTTTCTCATTTTAGTTTTTAACAAAGAATTCTGACTTTGAATAACTTGTGAATAACTTGACTTTACAACATAATTGTTATGTTCCTGTGTTGCAAGCTGGATGTGTACATCGTCATGAAATTTTGAATTGAAGTTTAAATTATTCTCCAATTAGATCATTCCTCTATCCTCCATCAGAGTGGAATACAGCTATTTAAGTTGGTTGCACTGTGATTTGTCATTCAAAACTCCATGTGACTTCGTCTTTGGTTTGATACCAATATTACAGAATCTGTTGTTCAGTTTTGAAATTCATTCTTCTTGTATATAAATAATCAGAAATATTTTGCTTTCTTTCATTTTCTTTCTTTTGTTGCTTGTTCAACTAAAATTTTATAGTTGTCACCCTTTCCATCAACTTAAATTAAATATCCATCCACTTTAGAAATGTTAAAATATATTTTTTGATGACATCACTAATAATTTTGAAAAAAAAGATAATATTTAGACGATAATTATAGGCGCAGGAGTGGCTGTGTGGTAAGTAGCTTGCTAACCAACCACATGGTTCCGGGTTCAGTCCCACTGCGTGGCATCTTGGGCAAGTGTCTTCTACAATAGCTCCGGGCTGACCAATGCCTTGTGAGTGTATATATATATTTATATGTGTGTATGTGTGTGTGCTTGTGTGTCTGTGTTTGTCCCCCTAGCATTGCTTGACAACCGATGCTGGTGTGTTTATGTCCCCGTTACTTAGCGGTTCAGCAAAAGAGACCGATAGAATAAGTACTGGGCTTACAAAAGAATAAGTCCCGGGGTCGAGTTGCTCGATTAAAGGCGGTGCTCCAGCATGGCCGCAGTCAAATGACTGAAACAAGTAAAAGAGTAAAAGAGTAAAGAGAGTATTTAGACGATAAGTTTCTCATGAACACAACTGACTAATTTATTTTAACCCTTTTGCATTTAATCTGACCATATTCAGCCCCAAATATTCCACATGATCTAAACTCTCAAACCTGCCCTAAAATACAATTCTGAAAATATACAATCACACCATTGAAATCTTGAAGCTGTGGTGTGTGCAAGATTCGAATATAAAGGCACCTACCTTCTCTTCGCTCTGATAGAGACCCTTCAGTGGTAACGGATCCTTCGTCACAGCCCCGACCCGAACGCTAAAGATAGCAGCTGCTTCACCCAACCTTAGCAACGTCTTCACACGTCTTAACACCTCGACGACCCTCGTTCGAAAGGCCGAAATCGCCGCTCCCTGCGAGCACCTCGCGGCTGCCCCTTCCGGTTGCCCCAACTTCCGGTCAATGCACCCAGCTGCTTACGTCATCCCACAGAAGCTACAAAATAATGTGTGATTAATTCAAAACAATGTAAATAAATAAGCAATACATTTGACAAACAAAACTGAATGCTAAAGGGTTAAATGAATAACCTCTAGTCATATGTTTTACACCACTTAATTGTAAATCAGAGTATTTCAAGAGTGAGCTTGGAATTGAAGAATTAGATTTGAAAACTGACCTGAAGACTTACGTTTATTTTATTCACATTCTGGTCTTGAAATATATTGAGTAATAAAACATTGTTCTCATGACAGTATCTTCACTTATAGATTCAACAAAAGTTTTCTTTCAGCAGAGCAATAAGTTTTCAGAATAAGTTGAATTGGTGATACTTTCACGCAATGCTTAAGTTTACATTAGACCAAAACAACTGACTCATCAGAACATAGTCAAACTACAAGACATGTTTACTTATCACATTTGGTATGCTCTTATGGAATATCAAAACACTATAAGATTAAGATGTCGTAAATTTACTTGCAAATGACACCAAACATTTGGGCAAAAGTCACCATGTTATTGGTTTTACCCAGGCTGAGCAAACTAGAACTACTCAATGGCAAAACAACAGAGATGTAAATGTCAAGAGTTAGCTCGTGTTGTGATAAACTGTATGCATTGTCTATCTCTCCATTCATACAAACATCTGAATAGTGGATGTTGAATAGATACTCCTCAACTGCTCGCTTTCATTGCAGTCATTACTTAAAGTAAAGCATTTTCAAAATACATGATGATTTGCAATAGAAAGAAATCCGCTGTCTTTTGAAGAGAAAACAGATTAAGTATATTTTCTTAACATCATCTAGAACAGTGCTTTTCGAACTTTTTGCTGAAGCGGAACCCCAAGGAAACATTCCACTGGCTCGAGGAACCCCTGAGCAATAATTTAATAGTCTTATGCACACATATCTGCACAGGAGAATTAAAAATTACTGCCGATTTTAGCAGTTTTGTAACTTCTTGTGGAACCCCTGGACTGTACTGGCGGAACCCTAAGGTTCCGCAGAACCCTGGTTGAAAACCTCTGATCTAGAATATATAATCTGTAGGTAAAAATTGAAACATTTATTTGTCATTGCTGATGAACGGTAAAGACCCGGAAACCATAGTCTACTGGCCTTGCTAAGCTGGAGAGGAGTGATTTGCTCCCTTACTCACAATATATCAGACACAGATTGTGTGTCGCTTATCAGCTGGAAAAGATGTTTTCCTAGGGTTAAAATGTAGTGACATAGTTCTTTATGGAACATCTACGTTATAGTGGCAAAAAAGCATTACCATCTAGTATTGTTACTACTCATATCTCATTTAGAGATTTTAGAACTAGCTCCTTACGAAATATTTATTATTGACAATCTATTAGCATTTGTGATAAAATAAACTTTACAACTTCGGAAAGTTTCTTTCTATGTCATATGAATTAGGAAATAATGTTTTAAAAATCACATTCTGTCAAAGGCACGGAACCAGAATCTGGATTTATCAAGAACCATCACATTGATATTCTATTTGCACCTGTGATGAATAAACTATATTATATGAGTTTAAATAATTTCAATGAATGTAATAAGAACTGTCTATAATAAATAGAATAAATGAAGTAAGTATAGATATCTTTATATATAAAAGTAAGGTTGTGTGCTGTCTGTCTCCTACGATTTAGATTCCTAACTACTCCCACATTTTGCGGTGCAGTTTAACCAAAACCGGGTATCTTATAGTCGTGATTCATATCGAGCCCTTCTGGGTATTAGTGCGCGTCTACGATGAGTCTAGGATTTAAAAAAAAATTTACCATCATTTTTTTCCATTTTAATGCATTTTTTTCGCTATTATGTAAGGGAAGTAACTCTCTAAAAATGTCTACGATGAGTCAACGATTTAAAAAAAAATTACCATCATTTTTTTCCATTTTAATGCATTTTTTTCGCTATTATATAAGGGAAGTAACTCTCTAAAAATGTCTACGATGAGTCAACGATTTAAAAAAAAATTTACCATCATTTTTTTTCCATTTTTGATGCATTTTTTGCTATTTTTTGGCTATAACTCTCTAAAAATGCTTATGTAGTTATTTCCCTTACAAACCCGAGCAACGCCGGGCGATACTGCTAGTGGTAGTATAAAGTATTTAATCAAACCAACATTTTAGCAAGACAAAAACAAATGTATATAAATAACCAAACCAATATTAAACTAAATCTGCCAACTTCAGAATAAATAATTTTAGTGAAATTCCATGGCAAAACTTCTAAGTCTGCTTTACTCATATACAAGGACTGACTAAAGGAATTAGTATCACATTTTTGAAATTCATAATCTTTGTGTTAATTATGAGTGAAAAAAAAGTCTCTTTCTATAAATTGCTAGAAGAGAGAAGAAGAAAAGAAAAAGTGTATAAAGAGCATTCACATGTTCTGAAATACTTCAAATGAAATTGTAATTTGTTATTAAATATTATTTCCTTCTTGAACTGTGGATATAAACCTGATTAATATCATTTCATAAATTTACAGAAACCGCTTCAGTAAAAATAGGAAAGATGAGAAAGGTTGAAGATACTGAATGAGAAACCCAAAAAAAAAAAAGAAAAGTGGTGGTGGGAGGGGGTGGGGTGGACAGAAAGAGTAAAGAAAGAGAAAGAAAGAGAGAGGGAAAAATTCTAGACTTTTGTACAATATTTTCTCAGTTTAACATTTATTCATCAAGGTTAAGAAAAATTATGCATGGAATGAATTTTATCTTAGAATTCAAATTGCATAATTGAATTTTAGATTCAAATATGAATAAAACATTTTACAAATCATTTCCAGGAGAAGCCATTCTATCTCTCCATCATGCTTTCCATGATTTGATATTGGCTAAAGATTGATTTATCTTCTGATCAATTAAAATCAGCCTTTTTATAAAATTTCTCCGTTCTTTTGATAAAAGTTATTTCATTAAAGTCCAACCTTGTTATCAAATTTTCAAAAATATTCGAGTAGTATTTGCTTATTTATTCATCTTTCATATTTACATATATTTTTTTATGGATGTTGTTTTGCTAAAATTATTATCCTTGGAGCATTTTTGATTGAAAACAAGGTTCATGGAATTCTTCGAAGTCCCTCCCTGGCAAGCAATTACTATTTGTATTTATTTATAATAAGAAATACGAAAAAGTAATAAATCATTTCTACAACTGTTTCTGTAAGACATATGGAAGTTTTATTGAACAATTTATAGGAATATTGATTTCTTATATTGGCACAAGGTCTCACATTTATAGATAATTGGAATTTATGAGGCGTTCATGATTTTCCAAACACTTTGTTATTTGCAAAGACAGTTAATTGGGTTCGTGGGGGTTTTAAAACTAGTTCAAGAAAAACTGCTTACCTTGGAAAAATACCACAAGTGAGCCTCTGCTTTGTCACTTAACATGCTAGAACTAACCACTAAATTTCCCTCAAACTATACAATATAATGATATATAAAAGGGCAGAAGATATCAGATATCCTACATACTCCTAAAATGGTATGCTTATGGCTGGAATGCCTTTAATGATAGATGGCTGTAGCTAAGCAATGCCATTAACAAGTTGTTCTATTTGGCTTATCACAATGAATTTCTTAATATTTAAATGCCTACTGGTATTTTATTGTATCAAATAGGTTTTTTTTTCTGCGTAAAAATTTGGTGTCCCCAAGCAGACAGTTAATACAAGGAAGATAATCATTTCTTCATAAATGGCAGGATTAGAAGACTGGATTTGAAATTAAGGGACAAGGAAGAAGCTATATCTCTTTTACCTTTTACCTCTTACTTGTTTCAGATATTAGACTGTGGCCATGCTGGAGCACTACTTTCAAGAATTTCTGTCAAATGAATCAATCCCCATACTTTTTCTTTTTAAGCCTGGTCCTTATTCTATTGGTTCCTTTCGCTGAACCTCTGAGTTATATGAACATAAACATGCCAACACCAGTTGTCGTATAGTGGGGAGGGAAACAAACAGAAAGACCCACACGCACACAAGCACACACAAATATACACACTTGAACACACATGCACACACACACACACACATACATGACAGACTTCTTTTAGTCTCTGTCTACCAAATCCACTCACAAAGCTTTGGTTGGTCCTAGGCTATAGCTGAAGACCAATGTGTTATGTGATCGGGAAACAAACTTCTAGTCACTAAGCCATGACTGTGCATAGAATACACACATTCAATTCAATTCTTTTTCCTTGTTTACTTACTATAAATTTATAATAGGCACAGGAGTGGCTGTGTGGTAAGTAGCTTGTTTACCAACCACATAGTTTCGGGTTCAATCCCACTGCATGGCACCTTGGGCAAGTGTCTTCTACTATAGCCTCGGGCCGACCAAAGCCTTGTGAGTGGATTTGGTAGACGGAAACTGAAAGAAGCCCGTCGTATATATATATATATATATGCGCGTGTGTGTTTGTGTGACTGTGTTTGTCCCCTTAGCATTGCTTGACAACCGATGCTGGTGTGTTTACGTCCCCGTCACTTAGCGGTTCGGCAAAAGAGACTGATAGAATAAGTACTGGGCTTACAAAGAAAAAGAATAAGTCCCGGGGTCGAGTTGCTCGATTAAAGGTGGTGCTCCAGCATGGCCACAGTCAAAGGACTGAAACAAGTAAAAGAATCAATGATAATCATGTGTAACATCATTTAATCCTGTTTAGAAATCTTCAGCAAGATATAATCCAGGATATATTTATTACATATTTTATGACGTGGAACATGTCTTTTAGATGGAAAATAACTATGTCATAAAATGGGTTCCTCTCACTAGTGTGGTGTGTGACTGTCGTTGTACTGTAGTTGTTGTTTTACACTAGTAGCCACAATAGTTACTAGTCATTGGATACCTATTTCTATTTCTTTATTACCCACAAGGGGCTAAACATAGAAGGGACAAACAAGGACAGACAAACGGAATAAGTCGATTACATCGACCCCAGTGCGTAACTGGTACTTAATTTATTGACCCCGAAAGGATGAAAGGCAAAGTCGACCTTGGCGGAATTTGAACTCAGAACGTAACGGCAGATGAAATACCTATTTCTTTACTACCCACAAGGGGCTAAACACAGAGGGGACAAACAAGGACAGACAAAGGGATTAAGTCGATTACATCAACCCCAGTGCGTAACTGGTACTTAATTTATCGACCCCCGAAAGGATGAAAGGCAAAGTCGACCTCGGCAGAATTTGAACTCAGAACGTAATGGCAGACGAAATACCTATTTCTTTACTACCCACAAGGGGCTAAACACAGAGGGGACAAACAAGGACAGACAAAGGGATTAAGTCGATTACATCGATCCCAGTGCGTAACTGGTACTTAATTTATCGACCCCGAAAGGATGAAAGGCAAAGTCGACCTTGGCGGAATTTGAACTCAGAATGTAATGGCAGATGAAATACAGCTAAGCATTTTGCTCGGTGCGCTAACGTTTCTGCCAGCTCACCGCTTTCATTGGATACCGTTGTATCTTTCCATAGAGGAACAGTAACACACTAACTTCTGACCTACTATCACTGATAGCTCCACAAAACGCTGACTAGAACTGTGGACTCTCAACCACTTTTTACCAAAGGAGTATACAGTTTCACTAAACAACAAACTACAATTCAAGGAATGTGTGATTCTTACCTTTTCTTCTTTTTTCCATCATAGTTTATCAACCAAGAGGTAAAAGAGAGACAAAGATTTTAGTATCTACATACAAGGTGACTATTTTCAGGAAGATCTGCCTTGTGAATGTGCTGTATAGTAGCTAACAATTTAGTTTTAACTTTTGATGCAACAGGGTACATGATACTAATAGGTTAAACAGAATTTTGATGATCAAATTCTGTAGATGTTTTCAGTTTTCCTACCATATCAAACAGAATTTTAGCTGTTAAGATCTTGAAAATTTTTCCAAGACCATCATCAGTTCTGTTTCAGTGATTCAAATACATTTATGTGTCCTTTCTTATCAAAAAATAAATCTGTGGATCTTCAATAAATGGAAATATTCATCTTAAAGGAGAGAAAAAAAAAAGCGAATAAAACATGCTTTCTCCTTTAAACTCCTTTTTTAAATTTTACTAGTCGAATCAGGAAGAAGGGACAGAAGCCACTAATTGTATACTTCTTACCAAGATTGGTAGTGGTGACAGTATATGCAGATTAAGAAATGAATTCTTGAGTGAGTCATTGCCAAGCAGTAAGATGGATTTTATTTAGATGTGGTACAAAATGTTGGTATATATGAGCATAATCCACAATAGAGTGCTCACAGGGCCAGATTAAGATCTCCGGAGGCCCTAAGCACTTTAAAACATTTTGGTACTCTCATATACATGTAATCCAAAATTTAAACAATAAGAAACCATAAAATAAAATTTTGCAACAAAACTAACAGAAAGATGAAAAATAATGTTTATTTTTGTATACTTCTACTTTATTTATATTTGAAGTGTTTTCTCCTACTTTTTTGTAATTGCAAAGGTTTTGATCAAATCCTCATTATGGCACCATGGACACTTCAAAATTAATTTCCGATCATATAAACCACTTTGAATACTAATTCAATAAGTGATTTCTTTTGCACCATAAATATTTACCATTTCTGTGGTACCCTCTTCAGTTAATGCCCTAAGCACATGCTTCTTTTGCTTAATAGTTAATCCAGCATTGAGTACCCATCATAAGTGTAGGAAGAGAATTCATCCCAAAGGAGATCACCCTGCAATGAGACCCCTTTCGGTCATGAGTGATTGTGGGATTGCACCTAGAAAGTTACCATCCCAGGCACAAGTCCAGGCAAGGTTGTTTATGGAAGACCAGCAGTCTCCCATGCATACCGGGATCCCCTCTCCATGCCACCAATGTTATCCAAGGGAAAGGCAAAGGGGCCGATACAGCTTGGCACCTGTGACGTTGCAACTCATTTCTACAGCTGAGTGAACTGGAGCAACGTGAAATAAAGTGTCTCACTCAAGAACACAACACGCAGCCCGGTTCGGGATTCGAGCTCACAACCTCACGATCGTAAGCTCGACGCTCTAACCACTGAGCCATGCGCCTTCACCCTGCAATAGGTTTATAAAATCATGGTAAATCCCTTGTATCAGCAAAATATTTTGGTTGGTTGACAGAAAAACAAAAAGTCCAGAGAGAAAAACATTTATTAATCATTAGCAAGACAATGTTGTTGTTCTGATGATTATAGAAAATTGATATTTACACCAAGTGTATATTTACACCCTGTGTGTCTATGCAAGTTGTGTGTGTCAGCAATAATTGAGGATTGTTGTAGTAGTTGGATTCCATACTTGAAATGAGTGACAGATTCATGCAGCATCCAACTCTAGCTGTGTTATGGTTACTGGTCAGTTACCAGGTAACTTATCCATATATACCTAGTGGTCTGTCAAATTAAAGGCACCAAAAAGAAAATTGTTAATGACATAACAACATTTTGTTTATGCCAAAATGGTTAGGTTATTTGCTGCAACTGATTTTCTAATGAGTTTAAGCATCTGCTATGATGTAATTTCTGATGATCAACCTGGCTACTGAAAACTGAAAAAAAAAAACACAAGTTCTTTACGTATTTACCAAGGACCTGAATGTTTTATCTTTTGCTGACATCGTCAAATCCTGACAAAAATCTTGTTTTAGTGTTTACAATTACTTTCATGTTTGAACACTGTGTTCAATACCAAGGCAGTGAGTTGGTGTTAGGAACTCTGCCGATATTCCTGCAACACCCTATACAGAGAGAAAGTTTGCAGGTATTGGTAAGGATAATAATTAACTCAGAAGTAGACTTTGATAAGAACGGAAGATCTTTCAATCGGCTTGAAGTAACAGGAGGTGGTTTTACATAGGTATGTTGGTGACAGTGGTGATGGTAATGAGGTCAGAGTAATAGAATAGGAAAATTTTAAGGATATTTATCAAGGATATTTTAAGGATATTTATAGGTGCAGGAGTGGCTGTGTGGTAAGTAGCTTGCTTACGAGCCACATGGTTCCGGGTTCAGTCCCACTGTGTGACACCTTGGGCAAGTGTCTTCTACTATAGCCTCAGGCCCACCAAAGCCTTGTGAGTGGATTTGGTAGACGGAAACTGAAAGAAGCCCGCCGTATATATATATGTATATATATATATATATATATATATATATATATATATATATATATATATATGTATGTGTATGTATATGTTTGTGTGTCTGTGTTTGTCCCCCAGCATCGCTTGACAACCGATGCTGATGTGTTCACGTCCCCGTAACTTAGCAGTTCGGCAAAAGAGACCGATAGAATAAGTACTAGGCTTTCAAAGAATAAGTCCTGGGGTCGATTTGCTCGACTAAATGCGGTGCTCCAGCATGGCCGCAGTCAAATGACTGAAACAAGTAAAAGAGTAAAAGAGTAAGTGCATATATTTTGGAGTCAGATGCAAATTGACACACAAATGAATCAGTTGTTTTGTAGACGATAGTCTTGCCAGAGTTTCAATAACCATCGCGTTGGCGGAGATGGGTAGTTTTTGTTGACAAACAACAGCAGTAATTTTATTCAGCTGAATACATGTCATTGGTTGAAATTCAGCTGAATACACATTGATTGGTTGAAATTACCGAAATAGGACAAATTTTACGTGAAATAACTTCGTAAATATAAGTTTTTCTCAAAAATGCTAAGAGTAAAAGATGCTTTATATGACACATTCTACCAGTGTCCGAAGTTTGAAAGTGTTTAGTTCCAAAAAATTATTTTTTAAATCTGTAGGTCAAAAGGTAAAGATCTGGAGACGGTTCTTCCAGGATGTCTGATGTTCCAGATTCCTCCAGGACATCATTTGCGAACTACTTGGAGAACTTTGGTTGTTCCAGGAACATGAAGTGACATATCTAGCATGTTGGTTGGTGTCACCTAAACAGTAGTCATGGTTAGTTTAACCCTTTAGTGTTTGCATTATTATGCCAAAATTAATGCTTTTTCATCCACATTGTTTTGAATTAATCATGCGTTATCTTGTGGCTTTGAGATTTTGATGAGGTAGCTGTTCATTTTTAAAACGATATTGTAGGGTTGGTGTGAGAGACCAGATCTAGCCAGTTTGAACATAAAACAGGCAGAATACTTTTGGCCGGATATGGCCGGATATGGCCGGTTAAAACTAATGAGCCACTGAGACTAATACAATTCTTTGAAGTGCGACAGAGGTCAGAGGTCAGTTGGCAGTGGTGTCGGTAGTTGTGGGGATTGTGGTGAAGTACACTCAGTGAATGTCAGGTAGGTGACTTTGATGATCCAATATGATAGGAGATTATGACAGTTTGATAAAGGTTGGGCCTGAAGATAAGCAAGGCATCGAGGGTGTTTGGAGTGTCTGCATCATCATCATCATCATCATCATTGTTGTCATCGTCGTCATCATCATCATCGTCGTTGTCATCATCTTCATCATCATCTTCATTGCCATCACCCTCCTATTGACAACACCCATCTGTTTCTAAGCAAGGTAATATTACTCCATGGCTAGACATGTTCCCACAGAAAGTTGGAAACTCTAGATATTACATACATAATACTGACACTCAAAGGGACACATACACAGATATGCATACACACACTCATACACACACATACAGATGCATACATACATACAGCCAGACAGACTGACAGGCAGATAGATATGATGGGCAGCTTTCCGTTTTTATCTATCAAATCCACTCACAAGGCTTTGGCTGGCTTTGATCTAAAGAAGAAGACGCTTGCCTAAGATGCCATGCAGTGGGCCTGAACTCCAAACCACCTGACTGGGAAAGAATCTTTTTAATCTTACAGTCACAATTGTACTCATGTAATATATTAGGTTGGCAACTAAGTTCCTGTCGGTTTTTTTTTAATTTAAATTTTTTAAAAGGTTTACTAAAAAAAACAACTAATTAATCAATAATGTATTCACCCTTCTTGTTTACAACTTCTTCCCAACATTCAACAAGATTTTCAATACCTCATTGGTAGAAATCACCCGATTTCGACTCGAAAAATTGATCCAACGAAGCTCACAATTCTGCACCAGTACTGAACAAAACTCTGCACATAGCATTTGAAAGAGATCAAAAGAGGTGGAAATCCGTTGGTGCCAAATCAGGAGAGTATGGCAGGTGTGGTAGCACTTCCCAGCCATGCATTTGAATGGCTTCCTTGGTCATATTGGCGATATGAGGGCAGGTGCTGTCATGCAGCAGAAGAACTCCATGCAGTCAATTAAGTCTTTTCTCTTGAATAGCTGTGTTGAGTCATTCCATCTGTGGAACATAGAGTTCCGCATTAACCGTTCAAGCAATTCATAATGGATAATCTCTTCCCTGTCCCACCATATACACATCATTTTACGCAGTTGAAGATCTTGCTTCACGCATGGTGTCGCTTGTTTACCGAGGCTAAGCCATTCCATATGCTGCTTCATATTGATGTACAGGCACCATTTTTCATTGCCAGTAATGATTTGGTAAAGAAATCATTGCTTGTGTCCATGCGTTGAGCGATGATGAGCAAGCAAACCAGCGGAGATTGTGGCTTGTTGATTTTTGCTGTTGTCACTTAAAGCATGCGGAACCCATGCTCCGTAATTCTGTACCTTTCTTATCAAGTGAAGATGCTTCTCTATAGCAGTGTGGGAGCATTCATTTTCTCTGCTGGTTCCCTTGTCATTTGATGAGAATTTTCGTGCAAAACTTGGTTTAAAGTGTCTTGCTCAAGAACACAACACACAGCCTGGTCCGAGATTCGAACTCACAACCTTACGATCGTAAACTCGATGCTCTAATCACTGAGCCATGTGCCTTCACCCTGCAATAGGTTTACAAATTCATGGACAGCCAGAATGAGGTGCATCCCTGAGGTCAAAATTTCCATTTTTGAACTTGGCATACCAATCCCAAGCTGTTCTTTCAACTATGGCACTCTCTCCATACACAACACAAATGTCATGAGCAGCTTTTGCGGCCTTAGAAACTTGATTAAAAGCAAAAAGAAGGAAATGTCAAAAATACTCGTTTTTCTTAACTTGACATTCCATTTTAATGATCTGAAAATAAACAAAAATTAACTAAGATTAACTAGAAAAAAAAAAATTCAAAATGATTCAAAAATAGAATTCTCAAAGAAAAAAATAGACTCCAAAATTTAAAAGCACAATAAAGTCCAAAATTTAAAAGAAACAGCGGGAACTTAGTTGCCAACCCAATATACTGTGTCAATATCATCCTATTCATAAGGTGGTGAGCTGAGAAAAATGCTTAGCAGCATTTCATTCATCTTTATATTCTGAGTTCAAACTCCACCAAGGTAAACTTTGCCTTTTTGCCTTTACTTTGTAATCAACTTACCCCCTCCCCTGAACTTGCTGGCCTTGTGCCAAAATTTGAAACTAAAATAATCCTATACAATCGCATTTCTAAAGCATGAAGTAAGAAAATAATACTCAAAGAAACGGATTTCCTTGTTCTTAGAAAATTACTTAAAGAAATTTCTTCCTAATTTAAATTCAAAGCTAAAATTCTGCAAATAAAAAGTAAATACCATTTTATAAGTAAAATTAAAGGAATGTTAAAAGCATTCTTACTTTCATAATGTATTTATAGAAAAAAAAAAACTAAAACATTTTTAATACTTTCATGTTATTTTATCAATTTTAAAGCTGTTGGCATTTCTTATCTGTTTGAGCTTCAAAGATGTTTAACACTGAGAAATTTAATACACATTTTAAAAATGTAAGTAAATGCTAGTATTTACCCATCCATATATTATTTTCCCAATTATTTTTCATCTTAATTATTTTCATTTCTGTTTTTGAGATAAGCTTTTACAAGAATTGTAAATGTTAATTAGAGAAATAAGTATGACTTTGGGGTGTCTGTGTATTCTTCATTCTAATAGGTGCATTCCCTATCAATCTACAGAAGCTGTATTTCTATGTAAATACATATATTTGAATGTCAAGATGCAGGGTCAAGTGGATGGGGTGTTGGCCTCATGATCACAAGGTTATAGGTTCAAATTCTAGGCCAGGTGGAACTTTGTGTCATTGAGCAAAAGCAATTCATTTCACATTGATCTAGTCTACTTTGTGGAAATTGAGTACCAGCCAAGTGTGGGTTCAGTCCCATTGGGTGGCACCTCAGGAAATGTCATCTACTACAGCCCTAGCCAACAAAATCCTTGTGAGTAGATTTAGTAGTTGGGATCTAAAAGACACCCTTCATATCTATCTATCTCTATCTATCTATCTATCTATTTATCTATCTATCTATCTATCTATCTATCTATCTATCTATCTATCTATCTATCTGTCTGTCTGTCTGTCTGTCTGTCTGTCTGTCTGTCTGTCCGTCTGTCCGTCTGTCCGTCTGTCTGTCTGTCTGTCTGTCTGTCTGTCTATCTATATCTATATATATATAAGTTCGGCAAAATTTAGATTCAAATGAATATGGTACTTAAGTCAGATGCACCAGAATTTTGTATGGTGTTATCCATATAAATCCATGGGGTGATTATAATCAAAGTAAGCAACAAGAATAACTTCAGTAATTTGGTATGATCGTTTCACACTACATCATTTTATTATATAAATTCTAACACCTTAATGTTCTTAACATTCAAATCAACATCTCTGTCTGTATATCTACCCTCTTTATAATGTTATCAATTAACATGGAAATAAGTATATGTATTGATGGAAAACCTCTATGAATGGCTGATGATTGCTCAACATTTTAAAACTAATGCAATACTTACAATGTTTAATAAAACGATGTAGCGTAAAACGATCATACCAAATTACCGAAGATATTCTTGTTGCTTACTTTGATTATATATATATATATATATATATATATATATATGAATAAAAAAATGGAGTTAACGCAGGTGTAATCAAATATTTTTACTTTCGACACATGTTTCACCTTTACTTGTGAGATTTTTGCTGCCCTGGTAACTATTTATTTATTTTTCCGTGTTAATTGTTAACAAGGTAAAAATACACTCATCTATTTATATATATATATATATATATATATATATATATATATATATCCTCCAGCTGTCACATCCTTGACATTCTGTTGGGCTGTGGGTGGATGAGCTAAATTGTTGTCAATGTCTGCTCACAACTAAATTGGCACTGAAATCATTTAACCAAATAAATGCTTGTGTAGTTCTTATCAGCAAGCCATGCATGCTTGCAAATGATGACTATGTTTTATGGACATCCATGTTATTGGCCATGGTCACTAGTAGCGGTAACAGGGTTTGCATCATGGCTCTCATTGTGTTGCCACTACTGTTGTCATCATCACCAACACAATCATCATCGTTGTCATCACCACCACCACCATCACTGTCATCATTATTGTCATTGTCATCATCGTCATCATCATCACCATCATTTATTTGCCATGTTCCATGCTGACATGGGATGAATGGCTGAATGGGATCCTATGGCGGTACATATTCTAAAATTGGAACGATACAGAGAAGATTAGCATGGCCCCTGCGCAAGGATGACAAAGGCGGTGAGCTGGCAGAAACGTTAGCACGCCGGGCGAAATGCGTTGGCTTATTTCGTCTGCCGTTACGTTCTGAGTTCAAATTCCGCCGAGGTCGACTTTGCCTTTCATCCTTTCGGGGTCGATAAATTAAGTACCAGTTATGCACTGGGGTCGATATAATCGACTTAATCCGTTTGTCTGTCCTTGTTTATCCCCTCTGTGTTTAGCCCCTTGTGGGTAGTAAAGAAATGGGGGGGATCCTATGAGTTGAAGGACTGCATCATGCTCTAATGTCTACGTTGTCATGATTTCTACAGCTGGATGCTCTCCCTAATTCTAACCATAACCACTTTACAACATGTATCACGAGCATATTTTTGAGCCACCGGCACTGGTGACATCATCATGAAGCTTGCAAAATGACAAAATCCAGAATAATGGGAGCGGTTTTTATGTGAGAAGATGAAGGATTAAAATATAAAAGAAAGGAGGGATCGGGGTGGGGGAGCAAGCAGACTCTTGCCATAGATGAACTAGATGGTTGCTATCATGCAGGAGAGAAAATAATTGGTGGGAACTACAAACCCAGATGGCACCTCATGTAATAATAATCGTTTCTGATTAAGTGACAAAGCCAGCAATTGTAAACAGGGGCAGTGGATAAGTTGATTACATCTAACCCAATACTTAGCTGATATTTTTATCTTAGTTGACCCTTGAAAAGATAAAGGTAAAATTGACCTCGGCAGGATATTAGATCAGAACTCAAAGAGCTGGAACAAATAACTGCAAGGCATTTTCTCCAACGATCTAACAAATGTATCTTATAACGATAATGATGATAGCAACGACAACTATGATGATGAGGATGATGAGAATGATGAAGACGATGACAATGATGACGTCGACAATGATTATGACAACAACGATGATGATAATGATATTATTGTTATAATATTATTATTATTATATTATTATTATTATTATTATTATTATTAATAGATGAATTCCTTCTATATTTCTGTTTGGAAAACTGTTTTTGTTTTCTGATTTTTTTCTGTTTTTTTTTCTGTTTTTATTTCCTCTTCGTTTTTTCCCTTTCTACAGCTCAACTCAAGCATTTACTTTTCCTCTATCTCTATTCTTATATATATTTTTTTTTAGCTCTGTATGCCAATAATTTGGCTCAGTCTTACATTTCCCCCCACCCTTATTCCTGCTTGATTTCTTCTCCAAGCAATCAATTCTTACCAAATTTCTTTTCTCTTCTCTCTCGTGTCTCATTTATTTCTTTTTGTCTTCTTTATATATTTTATATATCTTATATATATATATTTCGACATTTTATTCTGCTACAAAAAAAAAAAAAAGAAACAAAATAATAACTATAATAAAAAGAACCCGAAGAAGTATCTTCTTAGCCTTAAAATCTCATCTTTTGAATCATTTATCTCCCTACTTATAGGAATCAACATTTAATAACCGACCGTTTGTACGCTT
>NC_043010.1:10234814-10254814 GCF_006345805.1 Octopus sinensis | reverse complement strand
CATACCATGAATAATGTGGTTTTTACAATTGCATGAACTAAAAGTTGGAGTGTGATGGAAAAAACTACCTGCATCAACTTGTTATAAAAGCAGGTAGTAATTTTACCTTGTCCTTATTCTTAGTGCAAGTTTTGAAGAGTGTAGTTCGATTTTAACAGTTATTTTTTTCAAAGCTATAATGGAAGTGGCAAAGGAGCATATTCAGCATATTTTGCTTTATGAGTTCAATAAAGCAAAATATGAGTTCAATAAAGGTAACAATGCAAGAGAAAGTGCAATTAATGCAGTATGTGGAGATCAAACAATAAGTATAAGCCAGTGCCAACAATGGTTCCAGAAATTCTGAGCCGGAAAATTACAGCCTAGATGAGTCTCATCCTGGAAGATCTGTAAAGCTTGACAAGGTCAACCTGCAAACCCTGGTGGAACAAAACCCCATCATAACTGTTGAGAAACTAGTAGAGAAGCTTGGATTTGGTCATTCAACCATTCATTCACACCTGCATGCCATCAGAAAAGTCAGCAAATTGGGTCAATGTGTTCCTCACAAACTTTTTGAGTCTAATTCTGCACAGAGAGTGAATGTGTGCTCTTCTTTGCTCTCATGTCTCATGAATGAACCTTTTTTGGACCAAATAGTGACTGGTGATGAGAAATGGGTTGTCTATAAAAATGTCAAGTGCCAAAGACAGTGGATAGGTAAAAAGAAACACCAGCACCCCAAGCTAAAAAAAGGTCTTCACCCACATAAGGTATTGTTATCTGTTTAATGGGATATGAAAAGTTTATTCTACTTTGAACTTTTAAACCCAAACCAAATGTTAATAAAGGAGATCTACTGCAAGCTGCTTGAGTGGCTTAAGTCAGTGGTAGAAGAAAAACGACCATCTTTGGTTTCAAGATGAAAGGTGTTCTGCCATCAGGATAAGGCCTGGCCACATACAGCAAGGATGACATTCCAAAGGCTGGAGCAGTTTGAATGGGAAATGATGCTCCACCCACCATATTTGCCAGACATTGTCCCATCTGATTATTATTTATTCTGCAATCTTCAAAATCATTTGGAAGAAAGAAATAGGAATTCTGTAGATGAGGTCAAAATAGTACTGGAAGAGTATTTCTCATTAAGGACAAGTGAATTTTAGAAGAGGGGCCTTGCAAGTCTACCATATAGATGGAAGAACATTGTAGAAAATGAAGGAGAATATATTTTAGATTAAAAAAGAACTTTGTTGATCTTAATTTTGAAATATAAAAGAAGTATAAAAAACTGTATTATTTATGGGATGACCCATTACACACACAGACACACAGGCACACATGCACATATACACTCACACATGCACATATACACTCACACATGCACATATACACTCACACATGCACACACACACACACACAGACACACACACACACATTATTCTTTTGTAAGCCCAGTACTTATTCTATCGGTCTCTTTTGCCGAACTGCTAAGTAACGGGGACATAAACACACCAGCATCGGTTGTTAAGCAATGCTAGGGGGACAAACACAGACACACAAACACACACACGCATACATACATATACATATATACGACGAGCTTCTTTCAGTTTCCGTCTACTAAATCCACTCACAAGGCTTTAGTCAGCCTGAGGCTATAGTAGAAGACACTTGCCCAAGGTGCCACGCAGTGAGACTGAACCCGGAACCATGTGGTTGGTAAGCAAGCTACTTACCACATAGCCACTCCTTGTCTATAGAATTCATATTTTTTCCGTCCAAATTATTTTGAAAACTGTGGAATAAATTATAATCAGATGGGGCAATGTCCGGTGAATATGGTGGATGGAGCATCGTTTCTCATTCAAACTGCTCCAGCCTTTTGAATGTCATCCTCACTGTATGTAGCCAAGCATTATCCTGATGGAAGAACACCATATGTCTTGAAACCGAAGATAGCTGTTTTCCTTCTAGCAATGACTTAAGCCACTCAAGCTGCTCGCAGTAGATCTCCTTTGTTATCATTTGGTTTGGGTTTAAAAGTTCAAAGTGGACATAAACCTTTTATATCCCACCAAACAGATAACAACACCTTACATGGGCGAAGACCTTCTTTAGCCTGGGGTGCCGGTATTTCTCCTTTCCCTACCCACTGTCTTCAGCAATTGATATTTTTATAGACAACCCATTTCTCATCACCGGTCACAATTCAGTCCACAAATGTTTCATTTGTGAGATGTGACACCCCAAAAGAGCACAAGAGTGTGGAATTAGACTCAGAGATTTTGTGAGGAAGCCATTTACAAGGGGTTTCACTTATTGTCCAATCTCCAGGTATGTTCTGAATATGCTCCTTTGTCACTTCCATTACAGCTTTGAAAAAAATCCTGTTAAAATCGAAGTGCATGATTCAAAATTTGCACTAAGAATAAGGACAAGGTAAAATTACTACCTGCTTTTATAACAAGCTGATGCAGGTAGTTTATCCCATTCTCCTCCAACTTTCAGTTCATGGAAATGAAAGAACTGCATTATTTATTGGATGGCCCAATATAAATAAACAGAGTGCAGTGAATAAACTGTCGTTCAAATTATGCAAAAATGAAAATAACACTGACATCTCATTTTAACAGATATATTTACCAAAATTACATTAAAATACCTTAAAATACCAAAGAGTAAATTTATTCAATTATATCTCTATTGGCTTCAACCATGGCCTCGAAATGATTTCAGAATTGCCTGCAACTCTTCTGGATGGCCTCCTTGTTATAGTTCATCTTTGGTGTTACAAGGAGTTTTGTTGGTTTCTTGCTCAGCTGCAACGCAAACATAAAAATCAAGAGGTTTGCCATCTGGAAAGTTTAGTGGCCAGATGTTAAGGGGTGATGTGGTCGCAGAAATTGTTTGACAGTCATTACTGGGTTCTTCTGCTTGTGTGGCATGGTGCAGAGACCAGTTGCCAGACATAGGGTTTCCAAGCAACCACCCTCTTGACACGGGGCAGCACTACCTCCTCCAGACACTTGATGTAGGCCTCCATGTTGAGTTTGGGGCCGTGTGGGAAGATGAATGGAGGCATAATGTTGCCATCACTAGTGATCACTCCAAACACCATGATGTTGACTAGATGTTTGATCTTTATCACTTTCGGTACATGTCTTCAGATTGAACTTATCCTCAGATTGACACCCAAACACTTTGAAATGTTACTATTGGAGCTTCTGGCATTAATGCCAAGCAGTACAGAATGTCATTTTCAAATTTGTGACAGAGTGAATTACATCATGGTGCTGTTTTTCTCACAGACGGTGCCCAACTGACCCTACTATGTTTTGTAGTTGACAAATTCCAAAGCAAACAATGCACATGCACGAAAGGAAAAATATAAAATGGTGACAATTTACCCATCACACTGAGTGTGAGTCATGTTCGTATTTGTCCCCCCAGCACCACTTGACAACTAATGGTGGTTTGTTTATGACATCTGTAACTTAGCAGTTCAGCAAAAGAAACTAATAGAATAAGAATCAAAGTTTTAGAAATAAGTGCTGGGTTAATTGGTTTAGACTAAACCCTTTCAAGTCTCAGCTTGGCTTCAGTCTAAAGCAGTGGTTTTCAACCAGGGTTCCGTGGAACCTTAGGGTTCTGCCAGTACAGTTCAGGGGTTCTGCAAGAAGTTACAAAACTGCTAAAATCGGCAGTAATTTTTAAGTCTCCTGTGCAGATATGTGTGCATAAAACTATTAAATTATTGCACAGGGGTTCCTTGAGCCAGTGGAATGTTTCCTTGGGGTTCCGCTCCAGCAAAAAGTTTGAAAAGCAATGGTCTAAAGACTGAAACACACAGAAGACAAAAGATGGTTATTTCTCGTACCTTCTAAACTGTAATCCCTCCAAAGTCAATTTGAATTTCACCCTTCTTGGTTAACAAGTTCAAATTTTACAAACATCAACAACTCTGCATTTCATCCTTCCAGCTGCCTTATAATAAAATACCAGTCATGTACTGGTTGTCAAGTGGTGCTGGGGGACAAATACGAACATGACTCACACTCAGTGTGATGGGTAAATTGTCACCATTTTATATTTTTCATTTCATGCATGTGCATGATTTGCTTTGGAATTTGTCAACTACAAAACATAGTAGGGTCAGGAGTGGCTGTGTGGTAAGTAGCTTGCTAACCAACCACATGGTTCCGGGTTCAGTCCACTGCGTGGCATCTTGGGCAAGTGTCTTCTGCTATAGCCCCAGGTCAACCAATGCCTTGTGAGTGGATTTGGTAGACGGAAACTGAAAGAAGCCTGTCGTATATATGTGTATATATATATATATATATATATGTGTGTGTGTGTGTTTGTGTGTCTGTGTTTGTCCCCCTAGCATTGCTTGACAACCGATGCTGGTGTGTTTACGTCCCCGGCAAAAGAGACCGATGGAATAAGTACTAGGCTTACAAAAAGAATAAGTCCCGGGGTCGATTTGCTCGACTAAAGGCGGTGCTCCAGCATGGCCGCAGTCAAATGACTGAAACAAGTAAAAGAGTAAAAGAGAGTACTGGACAGGATTTAACCAACAATACCTTTATACACCCAACAAAATTTCTAGCATTGTGCCAAACTCGGAAATCAATATTGTCATTAATTTCCTTTCTTCATGGCTAAAAAAACAATAAAATATATTTTCTTCAATGTGAGCTTGTGCCTTGCTTTAATTTCAAAACTTTTCTCTCAATAACATCGGCTGTCAATTCCCAAAGTTCCAAAAGGGATTCTATTCAATCAATATTACAAAAATATAAATCCACAGTGTGATATATCAATGCTTTCACTCAGTAAATATGTGGAGATTTTATTTATTTATATATTTATTTATTCAGTCATTCATTTATTTATTTATCTATCTATCTGTCTGTTTATTTGTGTGTTTTTCTTTCATAATATTAATGTACTTTCAGTCTTGTAATGGCATCTTGTATAGATGAACTGCAATACTAGATTGTGGCTGCTGTTAAATTTCTTGATGTAGAACTGTCATCCAATAAACTATGATATATCTAGCTACTATGTGTCATATAGCTAACATGTGTACGTATGTATGTATATATATACATATATATGTGTGTGTATATATATATATATATATGTGTGTGTGTGTGTATGTATGCATAAATATATATGCGTATGTATGTGTATGTGTGGGTATGTGTGTTTATGTGTTATATATATATATATATGTGTGTGTGTGTGTATGTATGCATAAATATATATGCGTATGTATGTGTATGTGTGGGTATGTGTGTTTATGTGTGTATATATATATATATACAAAAAGAAAGAAAGGAGAGAGAGAGAGACATGTAAATAGATTTATGTATACACGTTTATATACCTCTGTATGAGTGTAAAAGTGTGTAATGTGTGTGTGTGTGCATGTGTAGATAAATAGATAGATAGAGAGATAGAGAGAGAGAGAGAAAGAGAGAAAGAGATAAACAGACAGACAGACAAATAGCTAGATTGATAGACAGACAGACAGACAGACAGATAGATAGATAGATAGATAGATAGATAGATAGATAGATAGATAGATAGATAGATGAATAGATATATATATATAGAGAGAGAGATAGACAGACAGACAAATAGATAGATAGATAGACAAATAGATAGATAGATAGATAGACAGACAGATACATAGATAGAAAGACAGATAGATAGATAAACAGACAGACAGATAGACAGACAGACAGATAGATAGACAGACAGACAGATAGACAGACAGACAGATAGATAGATAGATAGATAGACAGACAGACAGACAGTCAGACAAAGCGATAGATAGATAGATAGACAGACAGACAGACAGACAGACAGATAGACAGACAGATAGATAGATAGATAGAAAGATACACTTTCACACAGATACACACCTATGGCACCATAGTCATCATTACCAGCATCATATTACACTCCATTTTCCATGCTTGCATGGGTTAGACTGGTCTTCTCCAACACTGTCGCAACAGTCGCTGCATCCTTTGTCATTGTGAGATTCAGTCTCCTGAGGTCATCTATCACCTCCTCTTCTTTCTGTGTCTTGCTTGGTCTTCCTCTTCAGTAGGTTTCTTCCGTGTGGATCACTTGGCATATCTTTTACCCAACTGTCATCTTTCATACGCGTCTCATACCCAAAACCAGCACAGATCTTGCTCTTGCAAGCACACGCACACACACACACACATAGTGAAAATATATATGAAGATATAAGTGTGTGTATGAGTATATATAGTGACACACACATATATATATACATATATATGTTTGGATAAAGTAATATGTGTATATATATATATATATATATATATGTATGTATGTATATATATATATATATATATATACACATAGATATATGTTATATATATATATATATATCTGTATGTATGTATATATGTATATATATATATTATATATATATATATGTATATATGTATATATATATATATATATATATGTATGTATATATGTGTATATATATATATATATATATATATATGTATATGTATGTATATATATGTATATATATATATATATATATAGAGAGAGAGAGAGAGAGAGATATGTATATATATATACAGACCTGTATGTGTATGTATATGTGTATGTATGTATATATGACAATGCAAAATATGTTTTGCATTATTAGATATGAGTGAAGTCCTATGTATTGTAAGTGCCCAAAAACTGGATAGAAAACGCAAATTTTTCACACATACATGTATGAACATACTTACTATTGTTATCGCCTGTATATTACAAATTATTTACATCCATCATCTCATATATTTTCTTTGGATGGCACTACACAAAACAAAAGATTGTTATTTATTTCATTCTTCTGTCTACACCAAACCTTTCTATCATTTTAAAAATTATCCAATCAACATGAAGCTGACAATCTGGGATTGTTATTTATGAGATTAAAAGAAGTTTTGAAAGACTGATATACATATATATAGAGAGAGTTAGTATGTTTTACAGAAAATTTCTGACTATAGTAGTGGCAAGGATGTTTGTGTTTTGACATGATGTGAATGCTTGTGGATTATTATTTCTGAAACATATACAGACATAGATGTGGCTGTGTGGTAAGAAGCTTACTTCAAAAGCATATGGTCTTGGGTCCTTGTGCAAGTGTCTTTTACTATATATTTCTTTACTACCCAGAAGGGGCTAAACAAAGAGGGGACAAACAAGGACAGACAAACGGATTAAGTCGATTACATTGACCCCAGTGCTTAACTGGTACTTAATTCATCGACCCCGAAAGGATGAAAGGCAAAGTCGACCTCGGCGGAATTAGAACTCAGAACGCAGCAGCGGACGAAATACCTATTTCTTTATTACTCACAAGGGGCTAAACACAGAGAGGACAAACAAGGACAGACAAACGGATTAAGTCGATTACATTGACCCCAGTGCTTAACTGGTACTTAATTTATTGACCCCGAAAGGCAAAATCAATCTCAGCGGAATTTGAACTCAGAACGCAGTGGCGGACGAAATACTGCAAAGCATTTCGCCCGGCATGCTAACGTTTCTGCCAGCTTGCCGTTTTCTGTCTTTTACTATAGCCTTGGGCTGACCAAAGCCTTGTGATTGGAATTAGTAGATGGAAGCTAAAATAAGCCTGTCTTATACATATGAAGAAGTACTGGAAACAAATTTCCTGGTTTAAAAGGTATTGCAAAAGGCCTCGTTGGAGGCCCAACCCTTCTTAGTTCTTTTGCAGGGCTTGGAAAAACTGAAGGACCACTGCAATAACAGTAAAACTGAGAGGGGAATATGCTGAATAAAATCATAATTAACTGTTCCTCCAGTATTTTTTTTTACCCAAGCCAGAAACTTTTCAGCACTCCCTCTGTGTGTGTGTATGTGTGTGTGTACTTGTCTCCCACCACCACTTGACAACCGGTGTTGGTGTGTTTAAGGCCCTGTAACTCTATAGTTTGTTTGTCTGAAAATCTTCAAACCATTCAAATATCTTGGGTACTGGTTGAATGTTGACAATATCGAAGCAGATAATAAAACAATCATCATCACTATCATCATCGTTTAACGTCCGTTTTCCACGCTAGCACAGGTTGGACAGTTCGACCGGGGTCTGGGAAGCCAGGGGCTGCACCAGGCTCCAGTCTGATCTGGCAGTGTGTCTACTCGTATAACAGAATTAAACCATGACAGATGTGTAATTACTGAATATAAAAGAAAAAAAAATCTTAACTAATTAGAACTTTGGGTTAACAACCGCGTTTGTTTTTTGTTTTTTATTATTGGTTTTTCTTTGTTTCTTTTTGCTTCATCTTTTTTCCCCCTCTTAAATGGACTAATTCTAAAGTAGAAAGAAAGAACAACAAAATTCTTGGTGCCAAGCAACTCTAAGACTTCCAAAGCCTTAGACTAAATATTCTTCAAGGCACTGCCCCAGCATGGCCATAGTCGAATGATTTCAAAAATTAGAAGATAAAAGATACAAGATGGTGAGCTTTACATTCTGAGTTCAAATTCCACTGTGTCAGCTTTTTATCCATTTGAGATCGGGGACCAATGTAATCAACTCACTCCTCCCCTTGAAATTGTTGGCTGTATGCCATGATAAGAAAGAAATATTTCTGTTAATATGTAGGGTTGCAGTGAGCTCAGCATTGGTTTACTAGCTTCAGTGGCAATGATTCATGTCCCATTTTTTAAAATGATCTGCATGCATGGTCGCAACATGAAATTCAGTCCACTACTCTATAAGTATCCACCCACCCAACCATCCAATTCTGTACTGTTATATAGCTATTTCTTTGCTACCCACAGGGGTCTAAACACAGAGGGGACAAACAAGGACAGACAAATGGATTAAGTCGATTATATCGACCCCAGTGCGTAACTGGTACTTAATTTGTCGACCCTGAAAGGATGAAAGGCAAAGTCGATCTCAGTGGAATTTGAACCCAGAACATAGCGGCAGGCGCAATACCTATTTCTTTATTACTCACAGGGGGCTAAACGCAGAGAGGACAAACAAGGACAAACAAATGGATTAAGTCGATTATATCGACCCCAGTGCGTAACTGGTACTTAATTTATTGACCCTGAAAGGATGAAAGGCAAAGTCGACCTCGGCGGAATTTGAACTCAGAACGTAATGGCAGGCAAATTATGGCTATGCATTTCGCCTGGCGTGCTAATCTGTACAGATATATACCATCAACCCCTCCTCCACCTTTGTTTGTCACACTTTATATCAACCTCTCTCCCCCATCTCTAATCATGTGTCAATCTCCTCTCACATGTTTACGAAACTATGCACCCTTTCTTTCCTTCTGGATCTACTGCAGGAGCATATACTCTGGGTGTGCTAAGTGTGCACTGCACACCCATTGAAAATGGCAAATCCATTATAAATATTAACCTGAGTGGCTGTGTGGTAAGTAGCTTGCTAACCAACCACATGGTTCCGGGTTCAGTCCCACTGCGTGGCATCTTGAGCAAGTGTCTTCTGCTATAGCCCCGGGCCGACCAATGCCTTGTGAGTGGATTTGGTAGACAGAAACTGAAAGAAGCCTGTCGTATATATGTATATATATATGTATGTGTGCGTTTGTGTGTCTGTGTTTGTCCCCCTAGCATTGCTTGACAACCAATGCTGGTGTGTTTACGTCCCTGTCACTTAGCGGTTCGGCAAAAGAGACCGATAGAATAAGTACTGGGCTTACAAAGAATAAGTCCCGGGGTCGATTTGCTCGACTAAAAGGCGGTGCTCCAGCATGGCCACAGTCAAATGACTGAAACAAGTAAAAGTGTAAAGAGAGAGAGTAATCATCAATTTAATCACAAATCAAAGTAGAAAACTTTTGCTCGAAATTTGGTGACAGGTGACCTGAAATAACACTGCACATCTCACCATGCATCACAGCATCACATCATAATACAGTACCAGGCATATCGAAGGATAATGGGAGAATGGCAAAAAACTAATGGCAAGTGTGTGTGACAGCTTTGAGAGCACGGTCACATGTTTGTTTCCATGGTGAGAAGTTGTACGTTTAAATTAAATTAAAATTCCAAAGCTAAAACTAATTATTTTTACAATATTTTTTTCTTACAATATCATCATGTAATTTTAATCTTAATTTGTTTTCAAAGCTAATAATAAAGTGGTTCATTGTACAATGAGGTTATCGAACATTTTACATCTCAAAGAAGAAGAATGGAACTTGCATATAAGTAATCTAAGTAAGTAAAATTATATGGTTTCTTATTTTTCAATGTGTGCACATAAGAAAATTATGGCTTATTTTAGAATGCTTACAATTTATAGGGTATAATTCAGTTTGCTTTAGTGTCATATATCTGTGTCCCACATGAATTAAGTTTACATTATTTGCATTTTGGATCCTGCATTTTGAATAGAGAGGTAGGCCCCGAAACGGTGCGCATTCTCTCCTGATGACCCCATACACTTGCTGGCTTCCGGTATACGGAGCTTTTAACTGGTAGCACTTGCATGTGCAAGTTGTTTGCAAGACATCTACATTGTCAGTATGCCTAATTTGAATAATACTAATGTTGTGTCAGCACACCCAGTGATGACAACAACCACCAGATGACGCCACTGATCTACTGTCTATATTCTTCCTAATATTCACCTTCTTGTACCTTGAAAGTATGCTCTAGCACCCTTTCATCACCATCTTTATCTCTCTTCCTGCTTTTTTCCCCTTCACATAATGTAGGGCAAGCATGTATCTCCTCTATAGCAAAACCTCTTTGCTTGTCCTGCTATCGTACTTCAGCCATCATCAACATGCGGCATAAAGTCATTTCCCATTTTCTGAAAGATAGCATTTTAGGTTGTTTTTTTTTTGTTGCTTTGTTTTGCAAGTTACTTAGTGACCTCCTTGGTGTCAGTGTCATGAAAAAAAAAAACACCAAGTAAACAGTGTAAAGTGGTTGGTGTTAAGGAAGGCCTCCAACCACAGAAATGATGTCAAAGCTGACAGTGGGATCTGAGCAGCTCTGCAGTCAAAACTTCCAGCCCATACCAGCATGGAAAACAGGGGTTAAGTGATGATGATGATGATGATGATGATGATGGTGGTGGTGGTGGTGGTGATGACGACGACGATGATGATGATGAGGAGGAGGAGGATGATGATGATGATGATGATGATGGTGGTGATGACGACGATGGTGATGACGACAATGGTGATAATGATGATGATGAAAACGAAAATGATGATGATGACAACAAAGAGGATATGACGGAAACTTTTTATTAGTTGCAGGCGAGCAAGGGGTAAATCATTGATCTACTGCATTTCTGATGGTAAAAAATATACAAAGGAGTGTTTGCAACATAATTCAGAACAAAAAAATTGGATTTTCAATCTTTTGCCAATGTACAACAACAACATTAATTCTTTGATTAGCCTGGGACTACAGTAAAAAAAAAACACTTGTCAAAAGTTTCTGCACCGAGTGATTGAACCCAAAACATCAAGGCCGGGAACAAGTTTCTTAATCACACAGCCATATCTACATCAATCTGTGAAAATCAATTCATCAATAATATATATTTGTCTAACTCACGCAGGCATAGAAAATTTATGTAAAATGAACAAAGCGCAGGAGTGGCTGTGTGGTAAGTAGCTTGCTTACCAACAACATGGTTCCGGGTTCAGTCCTACTGCGTGGCACCTTGGGCCAACCAAAGCCTTGTGCCAACCAAAGCCTCGGGCCAACCAGAGCCTTGTGAGTGGATTTGGTAGACGGAAACTGAAAGAAGCCCGTCGTATATATGTATATATATATATATATATATACTAGCAGTATCGCCCGGCGTTGCTCAGGTTTGTAAGGGAAATAACTATATAAGCATTTTTAGAGAGTTATAGCCAAAAAATAGCAAAAAAATTATGGCAAATTTTTTTTTGAGATTTAAAAAAGGTGGAGTTGCGTCCCCTAGACAGTTTGTGGTTCGTATTCCTGATTCTCGACCCCATGTCGAATTTATCGATTTTTTTCAGAACTGGGGGAACTTTTCAAAATTTTCGCTGCATTAGTTTTGAATTATGACATTGGGCTATGTGTGTGTCAAGTTTCATCAGAATCGGTTGAAAGCCGTGGTCAGGGTGAGGGTACAAGCAAACAGACACACAGAAACACGCACAGACAAACTGCCGTTTATATAGAGATATATATATATATATATATATATATATATATATATATATATATATGCGTGTGTGTGTTTGTGTGTCTGTGTTTGTCCCCCTAGCATTGCTTGACAACCAATGCTGGTGTGTTTATGTCCCCGTTACTTAGCGGTTTGGCAAAAAGAGACCGATAGAATAAGTACTGGGCTTACCAAAGAATAAGTCCCGGGGTCGAGTTTTCTCGATTAAAGGCGGTGCTCCAGCATGGCCACAATCAAATGACTGAAACAAGTAAAAAGAGTAAAGAGTAAATGAATGAATATGGGAATGTCTTTTATTATTACAGCTCAATCAGGGGTGACTGAAGATGCCCAACAACAATAACAATAGCCACAACAACTCCAGCTACACTATGTGAAAATTATGCTTTCAATAGCTTATGGGACACACCTTTTTTTTTATTATAAGGGAGATTTCTTTCTGTTAATGTATGGAATCATAACAAAGATGAAATTACATGCAACTACCCACACAGAACATCAGTGAGACATCATTATAAATACATTGTTTGAAGTATTTAATGAAGTCGATCTGAAAACAAACACAGCAAAAAGTCTGAAACATAGCATTTGAAATCAGAATTAAGAATTCTATAGATTTTTATGCAGACAGAAAGAAGAAGAAAAAAATGCTGTTTGTCTGAAAAATCTTCAAACCATTCAAATATCTTGGGTACTGGTTGAATGTTGACAATATCGAAGCAGATAATAAAACAATCGTATAACAGAATTAAACCATGACAGATGAGTAATTACTGAATATAAAAGAAAAAAAAAATCTTAACTAATTAGAACTTTGGGTTAACAACCGCATTTGTTTTTTGTTTTTTATTTTTGGTTTTTCTTTGTTTCTTTTTGCTTTATCTTTTTTTCCTCCTCTTAAATGGACTAATTCTAAAGTAGAAGGAAAGAACAATAAAATTCTTGGTGCCAAGCAACTCTAAGACTTCCAAAGCCTAACGCTAATTACGTTGTCCATAAAATTGCAACAAAACACATCGGAAATAATCTAATGTCAAGAGGAGATATGGATAGCTGCAGTAAAATTGCACAGAAATACAAAAATAGAGCTGATATCATTGATTATTAGTTATACACCATAACCCTTGATAAATGATAATTCCTTCCCTCTCACAAAATTACATTCTCATATATATATATATATATACACACACACATATATGTTTATATGCATATATATATAACTATATATATATATATATCTATATATATATATATATATATATATATATATATATATATATATATATATTATATATATATATATATATATAACTATATATATATATATATATATATATACATACAAATATATGTGCACGCATGTATTATATGTATGTATATATGTGTGTGTGTGTGTGCATGTGCGCGCGTGTGTGTGAGTGTGTATATAAATTTTTTTTCATAATGAGATAACAAATCAAGGCTGTGTAAATTTTAGAACATTTATAAATAGGTCTTACAGCTGTTTCTAGGATGTTTGACCTACTAATAAATTCCCTACTTTTAGGTCACTTTAAATAAAACCCTTGATTCAATAACACTGTGTATAAACTCTATACTTGGAATGACCAGTTTTAAATACTATCAACCTCAGTGCATAAATGGTACTTATTTAATCGACCCCGAAAAGATGAAAGACAAAGTCGGCCTCGGCGGAATTTGAACTCAGAACATAGCAGCAGATGAAATACTGCTAAGCGTTTCGCCCGGTGTGCTAATGTTTCTGCCAGCTCGCCACCTTCACAGGAATTATACTGATGCCACATCCAGCATGTGGTCCAGCCCTAGTTCCCTCAGACTGATACTTGTTCTAGTTCATGAAAACATTTTTCTGCACTTGTGACACTTCATCATCCAAAAGGGGATAAAAACTTCAGTGAAGGAATTCTTCACCTTGAAGAACAAGAACTGGTATCAGCATTGGATCAAAGAACTGGCAGAAAAATGGTCACAGACAGTGTAACACGATGGCTTCTACTTTGAATGCTAGACTGCTTTTGTTGTCACTTGACAAATATAGCCAAATAAGTCACCAAATTATTGCAAAACCTTTGACTTACCTTTGAATTTATATATGGTTACCTATGATAAATTGCTTGCAGTAAGAATATAAAAGTTACCCAACACAATTTTTGCTAAATTAACTGACTTTTTGTGAGATAGTATATGTAATAAATAACAAAATGTATTAAAGTGATATTAATAATGATAATAATATTCATTCAGGACATAATCACAACTCAGATTTTATTGGAGTTGAGGATAGGCATAGTCAATGTTATGTACCCATGGCTGTGTGGATAAGCAGCTTGCTTTGCAACCTCATGGTCATGGGTTCAGTTCTACTGCATGGCACCTTGGGTAAGAATTTTTTTTGCTATAATCCTGGGCCAACCAATAAAAAGTAAATAAAGCTAGAAAAAATATTTAATCCCTATTACATATAGCTATATTTGTTTCAAGATACACCAGTCCGAAAGGCTTTATTTCACATTTTCTCAAAATTTATGAATCTTATGATATCAACAATATATACATGTGTGTGTGTGTGTGTGTGTGTGTGTGTGTGTGTGTTGTGTGTGTGTGCCTGCCTTTGTGTTTTTATCTGTACTTCTGCTGCCCAGCACTTGCAAACCTCTGTCAATTTGTCCACATCTCTATAACTCAGCAGTTTGTAAAAAAAAAAAAAAGAAGAAAAGACCAATAGAATAAATACCAGACTTAGAAATAATTACTGGGATCAATTCAATTTTAGTGGTTAAACACATCAAATGCAATGCTCCAGCATGGCCACAGTCTTCTTATCACTGAAAACAAATGAAAAATAAAAATTTTAAAATTATTACATTTATTACATGATTGGTATTTTCTTTTAAAGGATAAGAGCAAAGTTGACCCCAGAAATATTTTGAGCTCAGAACGCACAAGTGACATAAATAAATGATAGAAATTATTTTATCCTCCTCTTTATACTAATCCTGTCAATCCTTTCTTTCTAGCCCAAAGAATTAATAATAATATTAATAAAAGGACAAAAAAAATGTAATAGTAGCGACTGTAGTTTTATTTTTGAACTATCAACAATAATACCCTTTTTTTTTTTTACCAATTCCAAAGAGCAATATGTGTTACTCTTTTCAAGTGATAGTAGTAAATGTTTTGCAGCATTCCAATCCATTGCATTTCATGTCATATGAAAAGAATTATTGAATTATAGAACTACCTAATTATCTATGCTGTATTCATTATATATAAAGACATCAGCAAGTCTTTTATATTTTACACAATTGAAGCTAATGTGTTTGTATATGCTTAGAGGTAAAATAACATTTATTATTAAAAGAAAAAAAAACATATGTATATATGTGTATATATGTATATATACATATATGTGTATATATGTATATATATATATATATATATATACATATACGTGTGTGTATACATATATATACAGACACACACACGCATTTATAAAGTCAGTTACAATTAAAAACAGATGTTAACTGATAAATATATATAACATGAATGAAAATTATTTAGTAGCTTATGCATTGTATATATTACATACAGAGACCCATTTAATAAATCTATAAATGCATATATATATGTGTGTATATTTGTGTATATATATATATGTATGTCTGCATATATATATATATATATATACATATACATATACATATACATACATACATACATACATACATACATACATACATACATACATACATACATATATATATATATATATATACACACACACATACAGAAATAATAACAACAACAATAACAAGAACAAGAACAGTGATGATGATGGTGGTGGTGGTGGTAGCAGTAGTAATAATTTCTTAGGAAATTAGTGTATGCATGAAGATCAAAAGTAATTATCAAGAGAACTTACTAGCACTGCTTAATTAATATTACCAGTCAAGTACTGGGGTTTATTTAATTGCGTATACTCTCCCTATCATACAAAAATTTGTAAGTCTTGAGCTTATGTGTCAGAAATCAATACTAAATTATTCTGATTATTTATTGCATTCGACTTATTCTTATTCAATGGGAAGAGAGAGAAAACATTTGGTATTCAGGAGAAATAATAGTTCTCTGAATTTCTTTCCTCATTCCCTATTCTCAACCTAGCTACTGTTTTTTGTTACAGCCATCCTGCTACCTTCGGTACTAATTACTTCATCTAAAAAGCATAACACATTTAGTACCTTCAACAAGTTCATAGTCTTTAGTATTGTGATTAATCTACTACTACTTGCAGGCTAAAAATAATGTATTTCATATAAACCTAGCTTCTGCTTCTTTCTTTAACGTACTAAAGATTCTTATGTGTCTTTGTTGATTCAAGGATTTACAGACTAACCTATCGAAAACAATTCTCTTATTTACATTATTTAAGTTATTTACATTTGACAGATATTTGACCTGATCTTGTTTGTTGTTAACACGTTTTGGCTGATATACCCTCCTGCCTTCATCAGGTGTCATGGGGAGATTTCGAACCTGGGTTCTCATTCCTAAGGTATTTTTCGATACTCTTTTACTCTTTTACTTATTTCAGTCATTTGACTGTGGCCATGTTGGAGCATCACCTTTAGTTGAGCAAATTGAGCGCATGACTTATTCTTTGTAAGCCTAGTACTTATTCTATCGGTCTCTTTTGTCAAACCGCTAAGTTATGGGGACGTAAACACACTGATATTGGTTGTCAAGTGATGGGGGTGGGGCGGACAAACACAGACACACAAACACACGTACATACATATGATGGGCTTCTTTCAGTTTCTGTCAACCAAATCCACTCACAAGGCTATAGTAGAAAACACTTGTTCAAGGTGCCATGCAGTGGGACTGAACCTGGAACCATGTGGTTGGTAAGTAAGCTATATACCACTGTGCTTATTAATGAAGCTTTATCATTTAGATTTTTTTTGTCATATATTAGTATAAAATAGATGAGTGGTTAAGGATGTTATAAATCAATAGAAAATCAGGTGAAAGTCAATTACATTGGTCACAGTACTTGACTGCTTCTTTATTTTATGGACCCTGAAGGGATGAAAGGCGAAAGTTGACCTCAGCAGGATTTGAACTTACAACCTAAAGAGTTGGAAGAAATGCTGCTAAGCTTTTCGTCTGGTGTGCTAATGATTCAAACAACTAACTCATGCAGTATCTAGACACACACCTATATAAGCACAGGCATGGCTGTGTGGTTAAAAAGTTCACTTTACAACCATGTTGGTTCTGGGTTCAATCCCACTCACTGCACAGCAAGGAATTGAATCTGATAGAATGAACTTTACAGAAATTCTAGTGTGTAATATGGGTGTGTGCATGTACATGTGCATCTGTATGTGTGCATGTATGTGTGTGTGTGTTGTGTGTGTGTGTGTGTGTGTGTGTGTGTGTGTGTGTGTGTGTGGTTGTGTATTTATGTGTGCATGCGTCAGCAAGCTGTGTTTGCTTTTACTGTTTGTGTTTGTCTTTTGCTGTTTACATTCCTGCAACTTAGCAGTTCAGCAATAAGTGAATGATAGAGAAAGTACCAGAGTTAAAAATGTAAAGAAAAATATGCTCTTCATAGCAAAGCCCCAGCATGGCCACAGTCTAATGACTTCAGCAAGTAAAATATAAACTGCGGACACACCTTCTGATGCACATGTATCTATACCATGAACCTAGGTAAATGGTATAATTCCTTCTGTTGTCAGAAGTACAAAGGAATTTTGTCATTTAAAATTAGTCTGCACCTACCCATCCACAAAAAAAAATAGAAGATAACAGCTAAAGAGAGAGAGGGGAAGAGAGAGAGAGAGAGTGGGGGATCATAGAAAGTGACAGACAGACAGAGAAATGAGAGGCAACACTGAAAATGGTAGCTTCTGCACCTGCCCTATTCATCAGATATAGCTCCTGCAGACTTCCCTCTCTTCCCCAAGATGAAAATGCAGCTCAAAGATTGCTGGTTTAACACCATTGTTGAGATTCGAAGTGAATAGTGGAAGGTTTTTGAGTCGCTTATGGATAACGACTTCCAGACTGGATTCCAAAAGTAGCAGGAATGCTGGGATTAGTGTATTGCTGTGCAAGGTGACTATTCTGAAGGAGATGATGTTTTTTTATGTTAAGCATAATTTGTCAGGGATCTTTTTGATATCACCTCATATTAGCTTGCCTCTGTATCTCACTGCCAGCAATTTCCAGAGTGTTCTCACTTCCACCTACCTGTGCATTCCCAGTCAGGTGAGAAATATATATACATATATAAACACAGAGAAGACAAACAAGGACAGACAAACGGATTAAGTCGATTATATCGACCCCAGTGTGTAACTGGTACTTAATTTATCGACCCTAAAAGGAAGAAAGGCAAAGTCGACCTCGGCAGAAATTGAACTCAGAACGTAATGGCAGACAAATTATGGCTACGCATTTCGCCCGGTGTGCTTAACGTACGACCTATCCATCCCCACTTATGCATCAGGACCTGTTCATCTGCTGGCACCTGCCTGGCTCCTCTTCTGCAACAGCTCTTCATTTCTTGTCTTATTTAGCTGTCTAATTTGAAGAATACACCTGAGATAGTTATTGATGAAAGTCTGTATCACCTGCAATATCTTTTAAATCCTTCTCTATATCTCTGATCCATGAAGAAGGATGTACTTGACACTAGAGTAAAAATATGCATAATAGCTTCTCAATACTTATTTTCTATCTGTGAAAGCACACGGCTTAGTGGTTAGGGCGTACAGCTCACAGTCATAAGGTCCTGAGTTCAGTTTCTGGTGGCACATTGTATTCTTCAGCAAGACATTTTATTTCACCTTGCTCCAATCCACTCACCTGGCAAAAGTGAGTAGTACCTGTAATTAAAAGGGGCCAGCCTTGTCACATTCTGCTGCATGCTGAATCTCTCTGAGAATTATGTTATGGGTACATGTGTTGATGGAGTGCTCAGCCACTTACATGTTAGCTTCATGAGCAGGCTGCTCCATTGATTAGATCAACTGGAACCCACATTGTTGTAAGATGACAGAGTGTCAGTAATATTTACACCGGGCGAAATGCTTAGCGATATTTCATCTGCCGCTACGTTCTGAGTTCAAATTCAGCCGAGGTCGACTTTGCCTTTCATCCTTTCGGGGTCGATTAAATTAAGTACCAGTTATGCACTGGGGTCGATATATGTGACTAAATCTGTTTGTTTGTCATTGTTTGTCCTCTCTGTGTTTAGCCCCTTTTGGACAATAAAGAAATAGGTATTTCGTCTGCCGCTATGTTCTGAGTTCAAATTCCACCAAGGTCGACGTTGCTTCCCATCCTTTCGGGGTTGATTAAATTAAGTACCAGTTATACACTGGGGTCTATATACATGACTTAATCCATTTGTCTGTCCTTGTTTGTTCTCTCTGTGTGTAGCCCCTTGTGGGCAGTAAAGAAATAAATATTTATTTTCTGTTACTGAAAGTAACATCATTTCCGCACAAAACATAATAAGCATAGGTGTGCAAATTATCCGAAGAGTTTAACAAATCCACTAATCACTTCCAAAAATTTCAATATATAAACTATGTACTCGTCAATTGATGAAAAAGTCATCGGTTCAGATTCTGGTGTTCACCAAATGAAGTAAAAGTTTTAGATTTCAGATACTTTGGTTATGAGTAAGAAGCTATAAAACAAAAGCACAAACAAAAAGATAACAAAA
>NC_043010.1:10224814-10229814 GCF_006345805.1 Octopus sinensis | reverse complement strand
TTAAACAGTTTAATTAGCTTTAAACATAGCACAGTTTATAATAATAGCTAATTATAAGTATTTTTATTAGTTCCTATTTAATGTTTCTATTAGTTACTGGTAATTTAATATTATAGCTTGTAGTGGTGATATATTAATGAGTATGTAGTGTTTCATGATTAACTTTTCAATGATGAATTAATGTATTTCACTTATAAAAATATTAGTTAAATTAATTTCTATCATGTTTTGTTTTGGAGAAATTTTATAAGGTTTGAACTTTCATTATATTAGTATCTATGGAAGACCTGGGGGGTTATTACTTGAATGGACTTAAAGATGGATCGCAATTTACCACATAATTTAGTTATTGCAGTTTACTGTTAATACTGATACAATGTACATTGGTTCTTATGTCTCTTTGTTGTAAGTTTTATTAAAGTTAATGTTTAATCCTGCCTGATTGAAACGATGTGGTTATTAAGCTTTTACTTTTATATTTACACTACAGAAGACAGTAGGGATTATAATTTTTGTATGACTTAATAAAGTTATCACTGTTTAGTTACGTATTTAGGAGTGGTTGTAATTCACTTACGGAATTTATTTATCGATACGGTTTTACATACGGTAAATGTGTGTGAAAGTTGTGGCTTCTTTGGTTTGTTTGTTCCCAACCAACACTTATTTTAGGGCTGTTGTCACTGCCGGATTGAGTGGTTCTGCCCAGGTGTCGAAACCATAATGATATCCATGGAGCAGCAGATGATGGACGTACGTTGGATTGTTGGTATGGCTGTGGAATAGTATTATAATACATCCTTTTGATATATATATATATGTGTGTGTGTGTGTGTACATATATACATGTCTATATACATATATACTTATATATATTTTATAGCATCATGAAAAGCAGATATTAAATGATTATGATGATGATTATACAGATATATATATATAAATATATATATATATATATATACATACAGAGAGAGAGAGAGACAGACAGACAGACAGAAAGACACACAGAATTGTCTAAGAATCTATAAGTAAAAAAATATGCACCACCTGTATGTTTGTCTGCAGAATGTGTTTATTAAACAAAGTATATGATATTTTAAATCCACTACAGTTTTGCACTGGATATCAAAATAGATGTTTGGTAATGGCATAGTTAAGTAATACCATGTACTCTTTAGTGCTTGTGGGTATGAGATAAAAAAAAATAACACCTTATTTATACCTACCAAGTAACATAGCATCACTTAACCATATTATAGTCTAACATCCAGTTTTGATGTGCTGTGCAATACTGATTGGTATGGCTGGCTGTAATGGATCGATAATATCATGATTTCATTCATATATATGATATAAGGGCACTAGGATATATAACAAACTTTCTCCACATCAATTTTGGGAAATTAGGGTCCTCCAATATCCATAAAGGTGAAACCTTATTAGAAGACTACAGATACAAGTCATCATGGAACTGTCAAAATATCTAAAACTTTCGAAAAGTTTAACATTTATGTGGTGGTATCAAAAGGTTCCTGGACTAATTATGTTTAATAAAAATTAACTTATTTACCTAAGTTTTCACATCATTTTCTTCGAAATAGTCACCTTGTGCAGCAATGAACCAGTCCCAGGGTTCCTGCTACTTTTGGAATCCAGCTTAGAACTTGTTTTCTGTAAGCGAGTCAGGGACTTTCTGTGATTTTCTCTGGATCTTGACAGCAGTGTTAAAATAGTAACCTTTGAGCTGCATTTTCATCTTGGGGAAGAGATGGAAGACCGCAGGTGCTAAATCTAGTGAATAGGGCAGGTGTGGAAGCAATCCTATGTTTTTGGTGAGAAACTCTCGTGAGATGATCTTGGTGGAGATTCTAATTCTTTGAGCTTTACAGATTCAGTTACTTTCAATGAATGTCCCCACACAGACACTTCAAAACGTTGCAGTAGAGCTCTCGATTGATAGTCTGGTCCAGGGGGAAGAATTATCAATGCCCAATACTACATTTCTAGGGTTGACACTCATGGCAGGTCTTCCAAATCTCTCGATGTCTTCCAGGAGTGTTATCCTGTTTTTGAAGTGCCTCTACCACCCAAAACATTGTGTATGACCCATTGTCTCATCCCTGTAAGCCTGCCAAAGCATGTTCAATGTCGCTTTGGCAGACTTACTAAGTTGAATGCAAAATTTCGCATTGGGTTTTTGTTCCACCTTCCTGTCCATGACAAAAGTCACAGACTACAGCATACACATGATCTCAAAAACACAAATTTCACAACTTGCGAAGTAAACACAGCAATGTCACTCAGCACACAACCTTATGAAGGTCACGGCTAGCTCTCACTGTGCATACGACCATGTGCTGCCATCTGTTGGTTTGCTGCAGAACTAGTCTGGAGACTTTTTGATACCTATTTCTTTACTACCCACAAGGGGCTAAACACAGAGGGGACAAACAAGGATAGACAAATGGATTAAATCGATTATATCGACCCCAGTGCATAACTGCTACTTATTTAATCGACCCCCGAAAAGATGAAAGGCAAAGTCGACCTTGGCGGAATTTGAACTCAGAATGTAGTGGCAGGCGAAATACCGCTAAGCATTTCGCCCAGCGTGCTAACGTTTCTGCCAGCTCACCACCTTACTTTTTGATACCACCACATATGCACATGTCTGAACATGAAGCTATATTTATGAGTATACATACATGAAACAAAAAATACAGAACTGCACATGCATAGTCCAAATACTTGCACATATACACACATACACGTACAACTACTCTATCAATGTTGCTGGAATTCCAATGAAGAAGCCTTGGGTTTAGGCTGGAAACCTACTGTGTCCATTTATAAGGAATCTAGAAATAAAACAAAATTATAACACACACTCACACACACATACACACACATGATGTATACATATGTGTGTGTATTTATACATTTTAGCCATGAAGAGGCATTAATCACATAACCTGAATGTATAGCCAAATATTCTATCTTTAAGATAGCATTTTGCTATTGTATTAGGTTGTTTGTTTCATAAATCAAAAAAATGAAGCTAGTCTATTATAATATAATAGATAGATATTACTACTTTTCCATGACTAAGTTTCATGCTAAATAGACCATACTTCTCTATTTGAGGTAAAAATCTTCACTCCAATTACAAAATCTGAGATATGGCCCATTTACATGAAACTTAAAGTCATTATATTATAACATAATACAAACATAAAAACACGCAAAAACTATATATATATATATATATTACTTATATAAATATATATATAATATATATATATATATATGTATATATTTATGTATATATATATTTATATATATATTATATATATATATAATTATTATATTTGTATATATATCATATATATTATATATATATATATATATAATTATATATATATATATATATATATATACATAGATACATATATATATTATACATATATATATGTAGATATACATATATGAATATGCTATGTACATATGTATATATATATATGTGTGTATATAACATATATACACATATGTATGTATATGTATATATATGTATACATATATACACATAAATATCTATACACCAACACACCACATATATATATATATATATATATATATAGAATGGTTGTATATTGTCAATCTAACACAAACGTGACAGTAGGGGGTACACCACTATATATAATATATATATATAAATATATGTATATACATATACATATACATACATACATACATATATATATATATATAATATATATATATATATATATATATAGCTATCTATATATCACAAGAAAAACTCTTGCATCCATTTTGCCATGCATGCATGGGTTTTTAACGTGTTTTCTTCTGCAAATCGTCTCACCAATTACCGAAGTCTTTGGTCATATTCTTTGTCAGATTCAGTATTTTCAGATCGGCTTTCGAACACTTCTTCACATGTCTTCCTCTTCCACAGGTTCCTTCCACTTCGGTCACTTGGCAGATTTTTACCCATCTGTCAACCTCCATTGCATCGCGTGTCCGTAGCAACTCCGTTTTCTTCCAATGCACACTAAATCTAATTCCTCTTATACCCAGTTTTTCTTTCAGCTCATTGGTGCTCCGTCATTCATGCACATAAATATTACACATCCATTGGAGCATGCTCACCTCATTTCTTTCCAGCTTTCGCAAAATATCCATGATTTGCAACCAGGGAACATTGCATACACACACACACACACACTCACAAGCAGACCCACTGATACACACACGTTTATATATACACATACACACATATATATGTATAATATGTACATATATGTGTATAATATATATATATATATATTATATATTTTTACATATATATATAGATATACACACATAGACACACACACATATATCCATTATATATACATTTAAATAATACATGCATAGACATGTATATATATATATATATATATATATATATATATAATATATATGTGTGTATATATATATATATAATATGTGTGTGTGTATATATATATATATATATATATATACATATGCACATATCTATATACATGTATGTATGTGTGTATGCAGGAGTATCTGTGTGTGTGTATGCATGTATATATATATATATACACACACATATATATATATATATGTATATATATGTATATATGTATATATATATATCTTAAAATAGAATAGTTAGGGTGAAGCATTGTGTGAATTGTAAATATGTGTGTATGTAAGTGTGCATGTGTGTGTGTGCGTGTGCGTGCGTGAGCGCGTGTTTGCAGAGGTGAGGGAAAGGGTATGAGAAGTAGAGACAGGGTGAGAATGAGAGAGAGAGAGAGAGAGAGAGAGAAACACACATAAAGGTGTTGATGGGAAATAATAACCCTCTCTTCATAAAACAATGTTGTGAAAGCTGTAAATAAAAACAAATACAACAAAATAAATAACGAAAAAAAATATCTATAATAATAGAAATAAAACTCATACAA
>NC_043010.1:10208779-10216279 GCF_006345805.1 Octopus sinensis | reverse complement strand
AGATATATATAGTTTTGAACTAGTGACACCTGAAGATATTTTTAATATTCTTATTGCTATTTATGTACCTAACTTAGATACCTAATTTCATAGATGTTTATAAAACTGTTTCATGGTGTAAAGAATTTAAAGGACGGTTGGTCAGCTGAGCTATTAGAACATCAAAGAGAATGCTTCACAGTATTTGTCCTGAGTCACTTCGATTTAAGATCAAATCCCACCAAGGCTAACTTTATCTCTCCTGGGTCAATAAAAACATAATCGCCATTTCTCCTTCTGCTCACCTGGATTTTGGAACCTGCACCTTTGTTAGAAATGAATATGATAACAATTTTGATAATGTCTTCATTTTGTTCTATGATAACAATCGATGCTGACAACAACAACAACAATGATGGTGATGATGATGACGATGACAATGATGGCAATTATGATGATGATAATGATGGTGATGATGATGATGATGATGACGACGACGACGACGATGATGGTGATGATGATAAGGTCTGGAATGATAAATAGGGGACTGCGATATGGATGACGATGATAAATGGTGATGGCAATGAGTTGAAGGAGGAGGAGGAGGAGGTGAAGGAGGAGAGGGAGGAGGAAGTAAAAGAGGAGCATTGTGACAACAGGGATGATGATGAGGACAAAAAAGGAAGAGGCTTAAAAATCATGACAATGATAAATCATGAAAATTCAATCATCCATACACCTGACTCCTGCTCCATTCCATCCTGCAACGATGATATCATTGTTGGTTCTTCAACCACCATAATCTCCATCATCACCAATTTTATAATATAAAATACTTACCGATGTCTCTCCTCCATGATTGTAATATATTTGTCATCAATCTGTGCTATCACTAGTAGTTTTTATTTTTATACTTTTAAGCCGATGAAACTTATAAAAATACATATTTCTTTCCATTGAGTAATCCCTGGCCAACCGCAGAGGTACGTATTCAATATAAAAAAAAAAAACAACAAAATAATTGTGTTAAATAATAAATGGCTCTCTCTTTTACTTGTTTCAGTCATTTGACTGTGGCCATGCTGGAGCACCGCCTTTAGTCGAGCAAATCGACCCCAGGACTTATTCTTTTTGTAAGCCCAGTACTTATTTTATCGGTCTCTTTTGCCAAACCGTTAAGTGACGGGGACGTAAACACACCAGCATCGGTTGTCAAGCAATGCTAGGGGGACAAACACAGACACACAAACACACACATACATATATATACATATACATATATACGACAGGCTTCTTTCAGTTTCCGTCTACCAAATCCACTCACAAGGCATTGGTTGGCCCGGGGCTATAGCAGAAGACACTAGTAGAAGGTGCCATGCAGTGGGACTGAACCCGGAACCATGTGGTTGGTAGGCAAGCTACTTACCACACAGCCACTCCTGCACCTATAAATAAATAAAGGAAAGCAAATCATTTGAAACACATTAATTATGAAACCTCTCTGTTTACTGGCTTTGGAATCAATACAAACAGCAGAACATAATACTGACTGTTTTGAACAAACACTGTGGCTTGTAAAGTGGCTCTTTCTGCTATAGCCCAAGGTTTACCACTGACCTGTGAGGGAATTTAATGTACAAACACTGAAAGAGTACCAGAAACCCGTCACATATGTATGCTCATATCTGAATGTATGCATATATCTATATCCATCCATCCATCCATCCGTCCGTCCGTCCGTCCGTCTGTCTATCTGTCTGTCTATCTATCTATCTATCTATCTATCTGTCTGTCGAGCAAGAGTGCGGCCGGTCGGTTGGCGGACAGTAAGTCTGAGTAGTATACGACGTTATCGACGAAGACCACGAGTGTGTGTGTCCGTGTGTTATCTATCTATCTATCTATCTATCTATGTGTCTGTTTGTCTGTCTGTCTGCCTGTCTACCTACCTATCTATCTATCTATCTATCTATCTATCAATATATATATATTATATATATATATATTATATATATATATATATATAGGACACACACATATATATATATATATAAAGGACAGACATAGGTATTAAGTCAATTACATCGACCCCAGTGCGCAACTGGTACTTAATTTATCGACCCCGAAACGATGAAAGGCAAAGTTGACCTCAGCGGAATTTGAACTCAGAACGTAGCGGCAGATGAAATACTACTAAGCATTTCACCTGGCATGCTAATGATTCTGCTAGCTTGCTGCCTTATTAATAATGATAATAATAATAATAATAATAATGATAATTATAATAATAATAATAATTATAATAATAATAATAATTATAATAATAATAATAATAATATTCATTGTTACTTTATCACATTTCAGACCAGTCAAATACTACTATTATATAATCAAAGAAATCATTTTAGGGAATGATATAACTATAGTAATATAATAACATGAACATTCTAACAGCATTAAATCTATAAATTATTAATATTAAAATTTTATTTTACCTACTGTCATCACTTGAAATTAATGAATATATAAATTTATCAAATTCAATTATTTATAATTGGGCTGTAATTAAGAATTTTATGAGAAACTTTTCATTTATTTTCTTGGCAAGTTACAGCTATTTTGCTTGCTCTAAATAGTCTTGAATTTCGGTAACATTGTATGCAGTAATGTAATAAATACCAAGAATATTGATTATATATAATGTACAAGAATCTGAAACTAAAACTATAGCAGACCTCTCCTGTTAATTCTATGATGTAACCAAGTGCAACTAAAGTATATAGTCACAGAAATTTGATTCCTAAATTGATGATAAAAACATAATAAGGTATGTCTCCCAGTTTGCAAGCTAAATTCTCAAGTTAACCACTCGTATAAAATACCGAATTTTTGACTGACGTTTAATTCATCTAAACAAAACTAATGTTACTTTCGTTTCTTTAAGATACAAACTTATAACAAAACTTAATAAATAACAAATATATTTCAGAAAGATTCTTATCATTCAGTGTCGCCTTACTGGCACTTATGCCTGTGCTAGTAGGGTGCCAAGAACACCATCCAAGCGTGATCGTTGCCAGAGCAGCCAACTGGCTTCCATACCCGTGGCACGTAAAAGGGCACCATTCGAGTGTGATCGTTACCAATGTCACTTCACTGGCACCTGTGTCGGTGGCACGTGTAAAAAGATTCGAGCGAGGTCATTGCCAGTACCGCCTGACTGGCCCCCGTGTCGGTGGCACATAAAAAGCACCCGCTACACTCTCGGAGCGGTTGGCGTTAGGAAGGGCATCCAGCTGTAGAAACTCTGCCAGATTAAGACTGAAGCCTGGTGCAGCCATCTGGTTGCCAACCTCAGTCAAAACCGTCCAACCCATGCTAGCATGGAAAACGGACGTTAAATGATGATGATGATGATGATGATGTCTTTATCTTCATCTTCATTTAATGTCCCTTTTTACATGCTGGACTGTCAAACAGGAACTGACCAGCCAGAAGAGAGTATTGAACCCCAATGTCTACTTTGGCACATTTCTACAATTAGATGCCCTTTTGAAAGCCAACCATTTTACAGCATGTACTTGGTGCTCTTTGCCTAGCACCAGCACATGTTACCAAGTACTTGCAGAACAGGACCCCATAACTGAGTGAGGTAGAGTATTGAAGGAGGTGAAAGTATGTTAAAAGGATAGGAACAGGTCTCTTGCTAAAGAGGTGAATGCAAGACCTTCCCAGCAGGAAAGAAGGAGAGAGAGAGAGGGTGTTGGTACACCTTCAAGGCATAAGATGAATATAAGAAAGAGAACAGGTATAAAGTACTTGAAAGGGTAGTTAAGGGCACTAGAAGGAAAATAGCGTGACAGATGATTAGAGATGAGGGATTGAGGTAGACCCATCAATTATCAGTTTGGGGGTGTGGGGTGAAGTGAAGGAAATGAAGGTAAGTCAAGGAGGAAGAGTTGATAAGTGACAGTAGTAAGGATTCAATGGGAAGTGTAGTGAATAAATGGCATTATTTACAGCACCTTAACCCTTTCGTTACCAACCTGGGTGAAACCGGCTCTGGCTCTGAGTACATATGTTTTGTCTTCATAAGTTTTGAATTAAAATCTTCCACCAAACTTTAGTCTCAATTTATGTTCCTAACACTAGCTGAATGATAACTAAGTTATTTTACTAAATTCTTTGTTATATTTAAAGTAATTGAAAGAAACACAGAGCCTCTCAACAGAAATACAGTAACGAAAAGGTTAAAGTGGCGAGTTGGCAGAACTGTTAGAAATATGCCTAGTGGCAGTTTGTCTGTCTTTACATTCTCAGATCAAATTCCACCGAGGTCTACTTTGCTTTTCATACTTTCAGGGTTTATAAAATAAGTACCAGTTGAAAACTGGGGTTGTTGTAATCTACTTATTCCTCCTCTGAAATTGCTGGTCTTGTGCCAAATTTTAAACCATTATTTACAACACCTGAGTGAATAGTACTGCAGTAAGAAGATTGATTGATGGATGGACAGGTGTTAAACGATAAATTGTTGGGTATGTCTTGGTGGGACTTGATTTTTACTGAGATGGATAGGCCTTCTCAAGTACGAGATATTTCCTTATTAACTGAAGTATTTAGAAATATGGTGGAGAGACAGAGAAGACTGACATAATATGAATGTGAATATGTAGGAAGGGAATAGCTATCTTTAGGACCAGCAATTCAACCATCTTAACATTCTGGGTTCAAATTCCTCTGAGGTCAACTTTATCTTTCATTCTTTTGGGGTCTAGAAAATAAGTACTAATTGAGTATTGGGGTCAATGTAATTGACTTATCCCCTGCCACAAAATTGTAGAAGGACTCTTGTCCCACCAAAGAAAAGTTTCATAGTATTTCACTTGTACTTCACTGTAATATAGGTACTAAATAACTTAACAATTTACTTGTATGTCCCACATACCATTGTCAGAGTCTCCGTGTAGTCGCTTGCCCTTGATGAAATAACAGCAAAATTCCCTTAACCCTTTCGTTACCGTATTTCTGTTGAGCTAGTGTTAGGAACATAAATTGTGACTAAGATTTGGTGGAAGATTTTAATTCAAAACTTATGAAAACAAGACATTTGTACTAAAGAGCCAGAGCCGGTTTCAGCCGGGTTGGTAACGAAAGGGTTAAATCACTCTTTACTATCTTCAACAACAGCAAAAAATAAAAATAAATAAATGTTTTAAGTAAATGAAATCTGATATCTTTAGAGATATCACTTCCACTGGAGTCTACAACCAACATATTATTCATCTATGTGTAACAAAGAAAAGTTTAGTAATTAACTCTATCGGTTTATGATGTGGATTTTCCTGCCAAAAATGATATATGAGTGTTCAGTTTTTTTGCTGAACGGCCTGCACAAATGATTCGTTTATAGTTATCAAATGTATGTGTTTGTATATTAGCCCACTCCCTCCATCAAATCGAAATTACCTGAACAGGTGCACAGTGTGCCAAGTGTCTGGTGTCAAAGTAATTGCTGAGTAATATGAGATGAAGTGTTTTGCTCAAGAACACTACGTACCACCCAGTCTAGGAATTGAAACCATAATCTCATGATTGGGAGTACAACATCCTAACCACTAGGACATGCATCTTTCTTTTTTTTTTTATCTTTTACTTGTTTCAGTCATTTGACTGCGGCCATGCTGGAGCACCGCCTTTAGTCAAGCAAATCGATCCCGGGACTTATTCTTTGTAAGCCCAGTACTTATTCTATCGGTCTCTTTTGCCAAATCGCTAAGTGACGGGGACATAAACACACCAGCATCGGTTGTCAAGCAATGCTAGAGGAACAAACACAGACACACAAACACACACACATACATATATATATATATATATATATATACATATATACGACAGGCTTCTTTCAGTTTCCGTCTACCAAATCCACTCTCAAGGCATTGGTCGGCCCGAGGCTATAGCAGAAGACACTTGCCCAAGATGCCACGCAGTGGGACTGAACCTGGAACCATGTGGTTGGTTAGCAAGCTACTTACCACAAGGCCACTCCTGTGCTAATAGTTAAAGTGTAGGGAAATAAACAGAATTTTGTAAAGCTAATTAATTCAGCTCGTTGAACTTACAACTGATTTGATTTCAACAGTTTATGTAAACTATTGCAGGTGTATAATTTAATTGATATATAGAGCTGGTGTGTAATTACAATGAATTATTATGTTTATATCTGCAAAGAATCATAATTAGAAATTCTTGATACTTGTATAACACAGCTGTCAAGGTAAATTAGAAATTTATTCAAGTGAGCTGTTACTAAAATATTGTGTTAAGTCAAAAGTTTTGCAACATTTTGGAAACTTATTGGGTTTTATTTGTCAAGTTACTATAAAAGCAGCCTAGCATTCAAAGTAGAGGCCTGTCTGAAGTAACACTGTCTGAAGACATTATTTTACAAGTTCTTTAATATGCTGAAAACAGTTCTTGCTCTTCAAAGTAAAGGACCTTATAGATACAACCTCCACTAAAGATCTAAATGTCAAGCAAAGTTTAATATAGAACTGGATGTCAATAAGTAGAAAGACTTCAGACACTGAGCAGGCAGAAACATTAGCATGCCGGGCGAAATGCGTAGCCGTATTTCATCTGCCGTTACATTCTGAGTTCAAATTCCGCCGAGGTCGACTTTGCCTTTCATCCTTTTGGGGTCGATTAAATAAGTACCAGTTACACACTTTCACCTCTTTTTGTGTGATGAAGTGTTGTGAGTGCAGGAAGAGAGCCATGGGTGGAAACAAGCAGTAATCTGAGAGAGCTAGGTCTGGATTGTATACTGGGTGTGGCATCAGTTTGATTCCATCAAATCCCTGGAAGTTATTCTGGGTCATATGAGCAAATACTGCTGAGGAGCTTGGTTGATGAGAACCCCTACACCGAAGCTTCCAATTCGTCCTACAATTTTTTACAAAGCAGTTTGTCAGGTTTGATTCACTGGAGAGTTGGCTATTATTTCTAGTAACATGATTTACCACATAAAGACTAAACCAACTGGATCAACAGTACATTTTGTCCTTCTGTGGTTGATAAACAGGTACCAGTAATATACTGAAGTAATAATCAATTGCATCGATGTCAGAAATCTTTGTGGCCATGACAAGAGCAGTTTTGAGAGGATGGGACAAGTCAATTACATCCCCAGTATATGACTGTTACTCTGGAAGGATAAAAGGCAAAGTTGACTTCAGTGGTATTTGAACACAGAAAGTGAACAACTGGAAAAAAAATGCTGTTTAGCATTTTGTCCAAAGTGCTAATGGTTGTTTTGCCATTAGGAAGGGCATCTAGTCATAGAAACCATGCCAAATCAGACTGGAATCCGGTGTAGCTCCCCAGTTTATCAATTCTCAGCCAAACTGTCCAACTCATGCCAGCATGGAAAAACAGACGTTAAATGATGATGATGAGGAGGATGACAATAAATTTAAGGGCTGAGATTTTGGGAAATGGGTTAGTTGTTTAAACTGA
>NC_043010.1:10188779-10198779 GCF_006345805.1 Octopus sinensis | reverse complement strand
TCACATCAGTTAGTGGAAAAACCTTCACATCAAATGAAGCTTTAACAAAAACAGAATTAAAATAAAACACAGAAAACAACATATACATATATACATATATATATATATATATTATATATATATATATATATATATGTATATATATATATGTATATATATATATGTATATATATAATATATATATACATATATATATATATACATAATATATATATATATAATATATACATATATATAATACATATATGCACACATATATATATATAATATATACATATATATATATATATATATATATATATAATATATATATATATATATATATATGTATATATGTATGTATATAATGAAAATGTGGAAGAAAGTTGATTCAAAAGTTATAGAGATTTATGGTTTGCATATCATGGATAATTTCTAGTGTGTGTGTGTGTGAGTTTATGTGTGTAGCGTGTATATGTCTATGTGTGAATTTGTTTGTATATGTGTATGTGTATGAGTATGTGTATGCCTGAGTGTGTTTGTGTGATCATGTTTGTGTGTGTAATAAGTTTATGTGTGTAGCGTGTTATATGTGAATGTATTTGTATATGTGTATGCCTGAGTGTGTTTGTGTATATGTGTATGTATCAGTGTATGTGTGTGTGTGTGTGTGTATACATGGTATGAAACCAGGCAGAGATGTGCTATTGGTAGTCAGGTATGGTAATGCAATCCCTTTGCATGTGAAGAGGCTTTCAGTTACTGAAGAAGCAACCCCAATCCCCAACAAGCTTGCTCGGGCATAAGGTTGACTTTAGAGTCCCTCTAAAATAAATAACAAAACATGTACAAATTACCGATAAACTCAAGACAGTCCGTGGTCATTGAATAACAGCTATTTACTCTGTATCACCCCACAGTGGACATATTTTAACTAGCCCTACTGGCACATCTGTAGGACCAATATGTTTGAACTGTTTTCTGCAGCTTACCAAGAGTATACTACTTGTAAATGCATTTAATTCTTGTGGTGATTATCATGTGAAATAGTATCAGATATATGCAACTTCAAGTCAAATGTAAAATCACATAATCAAATATATACCAAATCAATTAAATGCATTCTACATCAATCAAATATATACCACATCAATCAAGTTTATTTCTTATCAATTAAATGTACACATCATCAATCAAATTTATACCGCATCAATCAAATGTATACTATATCAATCAAATATGTACTTCATCAGTCAAATGTACACTAGATTAATCGAATATATATCACGTCAATCAAATGTATACCACATCAATCAAATATACATTACATCAATCAAATTTATATCTCATCAATATAATGTATACTATATCAATCAAATATATGGCACATATATTTGATATATATACAACATCTATCAAATATATACCACATCAATCAAATGTATACCACATCAATCATATATTCATCACATCAATGAAATATATATCACATCCCTCAATACTACTCCCTACTCTCAGTCAAGGGGTCTTGTTTTGCATGTTACTTAGTAACCAAATAAGGGCGAGAGCCACACAAAAGCACCCAGTACAATTTGTAAGTGGTTGGTGTTAGGAAGGGCACAGAAATATGCCAAAGTAGACATTGGAGCTTGATGCAGTCTTCTGGCTTGCCAGTTCCTGCCAAACTCACCAAATCATGCAAGCATGGTAAATAGACATTAAATGATGATGATGATGATGATGATGATGAGATGATGATGAAGTTGACAATGATGATGATGATGATAGAAGTAGTGTCACTGTTGTTGACATTGTCATTGTTGGTGCTGCTGTTGTTATTGTTGTCGTTGTTGTTAAGCAACAAGACTGGTAAGGGTGATTAGGTGATGGTCTAGGGTTTAGGGGTGGGAGACCCCAAGCCTTGGAGAAAAAATACTTTGGTCATCTTGTTGTAGTTGAGGGCTCTTCATTGACACCCGACACCACTAGGAGGTGGCCCTCAAAGTTGCTGGAAATGGAGATCTCCAGGTCCAAATTGATGATGATGATGATGAGGAGGAGGAGGAGATGCTGCCCTGGTTTCCAAGTATTACGCATACTATCACTTGCCTTGAGTAACTGAAACATTCATTAAGGTTCAAGAAATTGGTCCTTTATTGAGTGTTCAATGGATTGTCAGAACATTTCTGAGGTCCTTAGCCATAATGACAGAAGCAAACTTCAACTGTAACCAACTTTGCCTTTAATCCTTTTAGGGTTGATGAAATAAGTATCAGGCAAGAACTGGGGTTGATGAAATCAATTGGCCCCTCCCCCAACTTACCTGAAATTTTTAGGTCTTGCTCCAAAATTTGAAGGGATTATTATTATTGTTGTTTTTATTGCTATTATTATCATTTTCTACTCTAGGTACAAGGCCTGAAATTTTTTGGTGGGAGGGGACCAATCGATTAGATTGACCCCAGTACACAACTGGTACTTATTTTATTGACCCTGACAAGATGAAAGGCGAAGTCGACCTCAGTGGAATTTGAACAGGCAAAATGCTTACCGGCATTTGATCTGTTTTTATGTTCTGAGTTGAAATTTCATTGGAGTTAGCTTTACCTTTCATCCTTTCAGAGTCGATAACATAAGTACCAGTTGAGTACTGGGGTCACGGTAATTGACTAGTCCCCTCCTTCCCACAAAAATTTCAGGCCTTGTGCCTATAATGGAATGGATTATTATTAATATTATCATTATTATTTTTATTATTATTATTATTATTATTATTATTATTATTAATATATTTAAGGTGATGAGTTGGCAGAATCGTTAGCATGCCATGCAAAATGTTTAGTGGTATTTTGCCTGTCACTACGTTCTGAGTTCAAATGCCACTGGGGTCAACTTTTCTTTCATCCTTTCAGGGTTGATGAAGTAATTACCAGTTGAGTACTGGGGTCGATATAATCGACTTAGCCCCTCCCCCAAAATTTCAGCCCTTGTGCCTATAGTAGAAAGGCTTATTATTATTATTATTATTATCATTATTTAGCAGGTAGTGCGCAATTATAATAGCATTAGCCTATGTATTCTTTTTATAGTAAGATGGTAGGGATTAATATGAGGGTGATTTCAATGCAGTTTTTAGCACACCATTGATAACAAAGGGACCACATCTAGGATTCAACAAATTACGAAACTGTAGTATATAAGGGTTAATTAAACTGATCACACCCACATCTTACACATTTGTAGCATTGGCTAATATAAGAAATTATTCTTAAACTAAGTTATCTAATTCATTTAAAAATATTTTTATATTTAAATTTAATTTAGCATATTTAAAAACAAAATTTAATTTTATGCATGAAAATATCTCAAACTAAAATATCAAGTAACAAAAACACTACCCAAGCTTTAGGCCAGTGACTAATGTTTCTGCTGGGTAAATCTTCCATTTCATGCAGTTCAAATGTAATACTTGATTTTTTATTTCTTTTAGATTTTACAAACCAATGAAATTGCAGTAAATGACATTAATTATGTATAAAATATACAGATAGAAGTTTGTTAATTATCTAATCAATTTTTATTTTTGACTCATTAGGGATATTTGAATCAAAATTTAAGGAAGTCTAATTATTTTATGCAAATGAAAATTCTGCTGAATTCACTTTTTGAGCCTTAAGACCAACTGTAAGCTTTTGATGATAAATGAGGAGCAAGCAGAAAATAAGTTTTGTTATTAATTTATTCTAGGCACATCTTGACAACAACGAGCATTCCTCAATTGGTTCACATGCATGGATACATCCATCCACGCATTTTCCTATCCATCTTCTTCATACATATTTATTTGTTTTTATGTTTTAATATTTGTTGTTTTCCTCATTGGCCTGAGTTAAGACGAGAATTCTTAAGGTAATATTATACGGCCAGATAAGGTAGCAGGCTGGTAGAAATGTAACAGCCCCGGGCAAAATGGTTCTTTTGTTCTTTCATTCTTTTACTTGTTTCGGTCATGTGACTGTGGCCATGCTGGAGCACCACCTTTAGTCGAGCAAATTGACCACAGGACTTATTCTTTAGAAGCCTAGTACTTATTCTATTGGTCTCTTTTGCCGAACCACTAAGTTACAGGGATGTAAACACACCAGCATTGGTTGTCAAGTGATGTTGGGGGGGGGGGACAAACACAGACACACAAACACACACACACATATATATACATATACATATATATGATGGGCTTCTTTCAGTTTCCATCTACCAAATCCACTCACAAAGCTTTGGTCGGCCCGAGGCTATAATAGAAGACACTTGCCCAAGGTGTCATGCAGTGGGACTGAACCCAGAACATTTGGTTGGTAAGCAAGCTATTTACCACACAGCCACTCCTGTGCCTAGTAACATTTCATCCATCTTTACATCCTGAGTTCAAATTTCGTCATGGTTGACTTTGTCTTTCGTCTTTTTGAGTGTTGATAGAATAAGTAACATTTGAACACTGGGTCAATATAATCAACTTAACCCTTCTCTTGAAGCTGCAGACCTTGTGCCAAAATTTGAAGCCAATATTCTTTCAATCAGTAAAGCATTGAACTGGCAGAATTGCTACCCTACAACACTGGGCAACATGCTTAGCAGCATTTCATCTGTTTTTACATTCTGAGTTCAAATTCCACCAAAAGCAACTTGGCCTTTCATTCTTTTGGGTCAATAATGTAAGTAAAGATGAAGGTAAAGCTACCTTTTTGAGTCATGTTGACACATAAGGGCCGGTTTCCTGGTTTCCATGGCATATAAATTCCCCACCTGAATGGGATGTCAGTCAGTCACAAGGTTACTCACTTTTGCCAGCTGAGTGGACTGGAGCAATGTGAAATGAAGTGTTTTGCTCAAGAATGCAATGCATTGCCTGGTCCAGGAACCGAAACCACAATCTTATGATCATAAGTGCAACACCCTAACCACTAAGCCACGTGCCTCCATGATAAAGTAAGTGCCAGTTGAGCACTGGGGATGATGTGATCAATTTCTCACTGCCAACCCCACCCCTGAAACTGCAGGCCTTGTGTCAAAATTTGAAACCAATATCCAAAGGCCAGATACCTTTCCTGACATCAGCCTTTACTCTTTTACTTGTTTCAGTCATTTGACTGCGACCATGCTGGAGCACCGCCTTTAGTCAAGCAAATCGACTCCAGGACTTATTCTTTGTAAGCCTAGTACTTATTCTACCAGTCTCTTTTGCCGAACTGCTAAGTTACGGGGACGTAGACACACCAGCATCGGTTGTCAAGTGATGTTGGGGGGACAAACACAGACACACACACACACACATACATATACATATATGACGGGCTTCTTTCTGTTTCTGTCTACCAAATCCACTCACAAGGCTTTCGTTGGTCAGGGGCTATAGTAGAAGACACTTGCCCTAGGTGTCACGCAGTGGGACTGAACGCAGAACCATGTGGTTGGTAAGCAAGCAAGCTACTTACCACACAGCCACTCCTGCGCCTATAAACACCTTTTTTTTTTTCATATTTTCATTCTTTGTTATATTTTTATAAAGTAGGGAACTACTTCTTCACATTTTCACGTGTCAAACAACTGAGCAAGTCGTAAATAGTGTCACCATTACATAAGCAGTTCCACTGCAAAGACGTGTGAAAGCACACACATGCATGAACACAAACGCTCACACACACACACACACACGCATATTTATATACGAAGGCTTTTTTCAGTTTCCATCTGCTGAGGCTATAGTAGGAGACATCTGCCCGAGTTGCCACACAGTGGGGACTGAACCTGGAACTACATGGCTGACAAGCAAACTTCTTACCACATAGCCATGCCTCAATCTTTTTGTGAGTGTGTGTATATGTGTACACATGTATATAATACATGTATATGTGTGTGTGTGTGTGTGCATGTACACATATACATATATACATACATGTATATATATACACACACACACAATTATCTACATATATACATAGGTACACATGTGTGTGTGTGTGCACGTGTGTGTGTGTATATATATATATATATATATATATATATGCATATAGTATCTACATACATATTTGTGTGAATATATAAGACGTTTCAGGAACTCAGATCTGCCAAAATTACATTAGATTATTTTAGGATTTAAAATTTGAGTGGCGGATAAAACTGATTTATTTCCTTGGTTTATGTTATCAAATAACTTAATTTTAGCATTCAGAAGGTTCGTAAGCTGGAAAACTAAAAACTACACAAAAATAAATTTTCAGGTTTTAGGTTTTTATTTATTATTAATTATCTATTTATTACCTCCACCTTAGCGAAAATAGAGGTATTGTTTTTAGTTGTGTTTGTTTGTATGTCCATAGACAAGATATCTCAAGAACCATTGGATGGATTTGGATGAAACTTTCAGAGATGTTTGGTCTCGTGACTGGCATGAACTGATTAGCTTTTGAGATTGACAAGGATTCTGGATTATTTTTCCGATTATTTTTACTTATGTTTTGAAAGCGGTCGGGTTCATTTTTAGTATTCTCGTTTGTGAGAGCAGTCAAGTTTATTTCAGATATTCTCATTTTATAAATCATCTCTGGGCAATCGTTAGTGTTGCCTTGGTGTAGGTTTGCACTCTCTGAGTGCTCTTGTTTAATTCGTTTTTTTTGGTTGCCTATTTGCATTTTATTGTTGCTTTTGCTTAAAAAACTTCTTTTTTTTTTAAATGAAAATATTGATAAATTAAGTGAGTTTATAGAAGAAAATATATATTAGGCTAATGTTATATCTTTGCCACGTATTAGATTAGGATAACAGTTATCTCTTGTTGATTTCCCCCACAGCATAATGCATTGGTATTCCATGCAGAGTTATGCTCTGATTTAGAAGGTTCAACTGATTGGATTTTTAACTGGAAGGCAAACTAATTTTCTATTTTTTTTCATTTCATTACTATGTGGTGATGAAGTTCACTTTTCAACCAGTTTTTTTGAAGTTCCATCCCATTATTTGCCATCCTTGACGAATTTCTTCACTCATAGTGACCAATGTTTTGTGATGTGATGTAGGGCAGCGAGCTGGCCGAATCGTTAGCATACCAGGTCAGGGGTCAAAGGTAAGCCAGAACAATGTGAAGTAAATGTAAGGCAAATCACAAGAAAACAAATATATGGATTAATGTAGAAATCTTAGCATGTCAGGCGAAATGCTTAGCAGTATTTCATTTGCCGTTATGTTCTGAGTTCAAATTCTGTCAAGGTCAACTTTGCGTTTCATCCTTTCAGAGTCGATAACATAAGTACCAGTTTCGCTCTGGGGTCGATGTAATCGACTTAATCCCTTTGTCTGTCCTTGTTTGTCCCCTCTATGCTTAGCCCCCTGTGGGCAATAAAGAAATAAAAAAAAAACTGTTTTGTGATGTGAGTGAAATTTGGTTGAGCAAAACAGAAACAGTAAGAAGCCCTTTGTGTATGTGATTGTGTGTGTGTGTGTGTGTGTGTGTGTGTGAATAATACAAAACAGGAAGTTTGAAAAAATTTTTAGGGTTGTTTCTCCATTAAACATGTTTCATTTGCTAATAGGAATCGCAAAGTTGTACATGTGTAAACATGTAAGAAATTCTTCTGACAGACTATCAATTAATATGAGTTAATCAAAATGATGTATTATTTAATTCTCTGCAAAAATTATTCGACATCCAAAGGTACAGGGTACTTTACTTGATAAACAAGTACTACACTTGGTAAGCAGGGGTATCAAGCTGTTGAATATTGCCTTTGAAAATCTCATCTATTCTAAGCCACTATGAATAAAATGAATATTAAAGTACTAATGATGATGATGATGATGATGATGATAACAATGATGATGATGACGACGATGATGATGATAACAATGATGATGATGACGACGATGATGATGGTGGTGGTGGAGGTGGTTTTGGTGGTGGTGGTGGTGGTGGTGATGATGATGATAATGATGATGATGATGATGATGATGAACTATATATGGCTATGCTGTGTCCACACTTACAACTTGCATTTCCAATTTGGAAGCCTTATCTTGTGTTAATTATTGATCTGTCCGAACCTGTGTAGCTTGATAAATACTCCCTGTTCATCTCTTACCATAACTAGAATGTATTGCTTCTCTAGGCATCGACGGGCAAAATAAAAAAAAGAAGAGAAGAGTTTAAAAACTTCCATAAGATGGTGTCAAAGAAGCTGTGGATATTCTGAAAGATGGGATAGGGTAGGGATAATTTAAGAAAAAAAAAATGGGACTTCAGTTCCTTTGCCTGCCCTGGTGTCCATTCATCATATATGATACGTGTTCCCAGTGTTTTTCAACCACCAAAGTAAATTGGCACTAGCGAAAAGGAAGCTTTATATTATTCAGAAGACACACCATATAACAGTGCTTTTCAAACTTTTTCCTGGAGCAGAACCCCAAGGAAACATTCCACTGGCTCGAGGAACCCCTGTGCAATAATTTAATAGTCTTATGCACACATATCTGCACAGGAGAATTAAAAATTACTGACGATTTTAGCAGTTTTGTAACTTCTTGCGGAACCCTGGTTGAAAACCACTGGTGTAAGGATTTGAACTCCATCTGTGAAATTATCAGTTTATGGTCATCACACTTTCAGGTGGACAACCTAAAAATTGACCAATCAGCTTTAAGTTATAGCACGAACAGGATCTCGAATATTAATCTTTTATTCTTTTATTTTTCAGTCATTTGACTGCTGCCATGCTGGAGCACCGCCGTTAGTCGAGCAATCGACATCAGGACTTATTCTTTGTAAACCTAGTACTTATTCTATCAGTCTCTCTTGCCGAACCGCTAAGTGATGGGGACATAAACACACCAGCATCAGTTGTCAAGCGATGTTGGGGGATAACACAGACACACACAACATATCCATATATATAAATATAAAAGTATATATAAATATAAAAGTAATATATATATATATATATTATATATATATTACTCTTTTACTCTTTTACTTGTTTCAGTCATTTGATTGCGGCCATGCTGGAGCACTGCCTTTAGTCGAGAATATCCCCCCAGGACTTATTCTTTGTAAGCCCAGTACTTATTCTATCGGTCTCTTTTGCCGAACCGCTAAGTGACGGGGATGTAAACACACCAGCATCGGTTGTCAAGCAATGCTAGGGGGACAAACACACACACACACATACACACATATATATACATATATACGACAGGCTTCTTTCAGTTTCCATCTACCAAATCCACTCACAAGGCATTGGTCGGCCCGGGGCTATAGTAGAAGACACTTGCCCAAGATGCCACGCAGTGGGACTGAACCCGAAACCATGTGGTTGGTTAGCAAGCTACTTACCACACAGCCACTCCTATATATATATATATAAACTGAAAGAAGTCCTTCATATATATATGAAGTCCTTCATATATATATATATATATATATATATATATATATATGAAGGTCTTCTTTCAGTTTCCATCTACCAAATCCACTCACAAGGCTTTGGTCGGCCTGAGGCTATAGTAGAAGACACTTGCCCAAGGTGCCATGCAGTGGGACTTCCCCTAGTTAATCACTTTGGTACCTAAATCATGGCAGACTGCTGCTGGTTTTCTAGCAAAACAGATCGTAGCTCTCTCCCACAAGCTTTAACAATTTGCATTGGACTTACATCTTCATTTTTCACTTTTTCCAGATATTAATGGCTAAGCCAATGCAGTAATGTTATCCTTACTTTCTACTCTAATAACCAGTGAATCTGTAATAATTTATGCATGATACATGCATAATTTTCTGTCAATAAAATCTGTTGTTGAACGTTTGTGAGGTTTATTTTGCTATAATCCATGCAACCAGCCTGATTTTACATACAGTTAAAAATGACGCTGTATCAGTCTTTCTCACAACCAACAATGCAACGATGGTCTTCAGCAAACGCAAATATTTCAGCTCGTGACATATGAGATGAAAGCTGACTAAATGCCTGGAAGCAAG
>NC_043010.1:10178779-10183779 GCF_006345805.1 Octopus sinensis | reverse complement strand
TCATCATCAGCATCAGCATCAGTATTATCATCATCATCATCATCATCGTCATCATCATCTTCGTCGTCGTCGTCGTCATCATCATCATTATCATCATCATTAAAATGGATGATGATGATGAGGAGGAGGGGTTGTGGCAAGAGGATGTATGCTGTACGTGGAAAAGTTTTGTTGCACAATTTTGTTAATGAAATTAAATGGAGAGAAAATGAATTCCTTTTTTTTTTAAGGTGAAATTATACGTTGCCAGCTCACACCTATGCATACACATACAGGTGAACACATAAACACAAACACAGAAGCACACAGAAGTTACATGGGTACACGGGATGCTACAAACACATACACACAAACTTAAACGAATGTGCTGATAGACAAGCATACACATACACACATGCACACACTCAAACAGCATCTCACAGGTGCACACACAAACACACACCACATATGAAAACAAGCATACACATACACACATGCACACACTCAAACAGCAGCACACAGGTGCACACACAAACACACACCACATATGAAAACAAGCATACACATACACACACATATTCAAACATGCACGTACACAGGTAAACATACACCTCCATATGTACAAACCCAATCACACTTACAGGTGCACACACAAGCATATACACACACACATACAGGCATATATAACATACACAAGCACACACACAAGGATACACATGCACAAGCACATGCACACACACACACAAATGCATATCACACACATAAGAACAATGCACACACACACACACACATGCACACATTTAGCCATGCAAACATACACACACAAGCACATACACACAAGCATATGCACACAGACACACACATATAAATGCACACCATACGCACACACACAAATGCATATCACACATACACAAAAGCACACCACACACACACACAAGGACACACAAGCACACACACATACACATAAATGCACACCATACACACACAAATGCATATCACACACATAAGAACAATGCACACACACACACACGCATGCACACATTTAGCCATGCAAACATACACACACACACTAAGCATATCACATACACACACAAGCATATACACACACCACACATACAGGCATACATAACATACACAAGCATGCCACACCACACACCACACACACACACAAGGACACACAAGCACACACACATACACATAAATGCACACCATACACACACAAATGCATATCAAACACATAAGAACAATTGCACACAACACACACGCATGCACACATTTAGCCATGCAAACATACACACACACACTAAGCATATCACATACACACACAAGCATATACACCCACACACATACAGGCATACATAACATACACAAGCATGCCACACCACACACACACAACACCACAACACACACAAGGACACACATGCACAGCACACACACATACACAACACATAAATGCACACCATACACCACAACACACAAATGCATATTGCACATACGCAAAAGCACCACAAACATAAGAACAATCACAATCATGCACACACACACACAGAGAGGCACATATTTAGCCATGCAAACATACACACACACACTAAGCATATCACATACATACACACACACATACACGCATACACAACATATACAAACATGCACCACACACACAAGGATACACATGGATAAGCATATGCACACACACACACACATACATAAATGCACACCATACACACACTCAAATGCATATCACACATACACACACACACATACACACACATATTTAGCCATGCAAACATACACACACACACACACATACACACACATATTTAGCCATGCAAACATACACACACACACACACATACACACACATATTTAGCCATGCAAACATACACACACACACACATATGCACACATTTAGCCATACAAACATGCACACACACACATACACACACATATTTAGCCATACAAACATGCACACACACACTAAAACATGAAGATACAAAAGACAACTTACTTTTTCCCCAACATCTTGAAATTTACGGAATACTTTTTCCCCCCCATGTGTCTAGTACCAACCATTTTTCGGTTTTTAGACTGTAAGAAAACACTTTAATGCATCACAAAGTCGAAAACTGAACAGAATCGTTAGTTCACTAGAAGATTCCATCATCATGTTATCAAAGACATTCTGTTTAACAAACATGACACTGACAGCCGGACAGTAATTTAAAACAGTGTTTCAAAATAGAAAGTAACTGAGAGACTCTCACAAAGACGCATATACACAAATGCACATGTAAATATGCCCACACACACACATACATGCATACACACATATAAACAAATAATATTTTCTAAATAAATTCAACTTATCTAAACACAAATGATAGAATACACACACATGCACACACGTGTATACATAAACATACATATATAGATCTACATATAAATATATACACATATATATATATATATATATATATATATATATAGATATATATATATATATAATATATGTTATATAAAAGGGCTTAGTAAAATAAATTACTTTGCCGCATACTGAACTCATTAGAAATAGTAGCTAAAAAAACTTTTTTAAAACTATTTCTAATATTTAAAGAAAACCTCTCTCATATAGTGTTTTTAAAAAGTTTTTTTAGCTACTATTCTAATGAGTTCAGTATGCGGCAAAGTAATTTATTTTACTAAGCCCTTTTATATAATATAATAATTTGAATTCGCCTTAAATGGTCCCTTTGCATACTGAATACTTGGTGAAACTGATTAATAATTAATTAATTTTACCCTCAATTGTTGAAATTATATATATATATGTATATATATGTATATATATGTATATATATAGACTTTATTTAAAAGTTTTGTTAAAACTGTCCGACAAACGGGAACGTGAAACTCCGAGTAACAGGTTTTGTTGAATTTCTGCTGCTTTTAAATAAAAGGGTTTGAGGTTGTTGTGAATTCTTGGCAGGGAAGAAGAAGGAGGAGGAGACGAAGAAGAACTTTTTCAACACACATATATATATATTATATATATATATATATATATATATAGATATATAATGTCAAATGATGAGAATGAGTGCTCAACACTGCATTTGTGGGTAAAATTCCTTCATTTGTTTATTAAGGCTAGCATTGGTTTCATGTTAGGCAAAATATCTTGATATCTCAACAATTTTTCAAGCTGATCAAACACACACACATACACACACATACATACACACACACACATGTATGACCACACACATACATACATTAAAATTATATATTTAATGAGTGTTAATTTTGTTTGGAAATTACTATGTTTAAATCCCACAACGTGAGATATTCAGCAACAGTACTTTATAGTTATGATTGTTTGCCAACATAGCATGGCAGTCTAATTTATAAATCAGGGGCTAGTTGTCACTTTGAAAACTATATATTTTGAACGAGAATTTGGCAGCACCACCTCTAGCTGAGCAATTATTCTGTGCTGATGAAGGGAAATAACACAGGAATTGTGATACACAGATATTGCTTTGAGCTGAGGTGGGGTGCTAAATTTCCTTGTTCGAAAATATGAGGACACAGATCGTGTCATATAGCCAGCGGTAGACGATGTCTCCTGGGGCTAAATTACAGCAACATTAATCCTAAACCAGGACTGCCATGTTATATTGGCAAACAATCGTTAATTTGTTTGTTGTGATATTACATTTGTTTTGTGAACAATTGCTTTTGATAAGCATTTCTCATTAAGAGAATAAGTTTCTTATGTCTTACAGTAATGTGTAGTTTCTTGGATGTTGTTTTAATTGGTTCTTTAAAGCTTACAATAGTGGAAGCACGTGACTTAGTGGTTAGGGTGTTGGACTCATGATTGTACGATTCTGGTTTCAATTCTTGGTCTGGGTAGCGTGTTGCGTTCTTGAGCAAAACACTTCATTTCACATTGCTCCAGTCCACTCAGCTGGCAAAAATGAGTTACCCTGCGATGGACTGGTGTCCCATCCAGGTGGGGAATACATACACCATAGAATCTAGGAAACAAGTCCTATGAGTCTATATAACTCAGGAATGATCTTTAGTCTTATTCTATTCTAATATTTATATGAAAAATATACTTAATAAATATAATTTAAAACCATATAAACATTATACTTCCAATGTGCAAAGATCATGCATGTGATCACATACACTCACACACATATGTATATATATATATATACATACATAAGTGTGTGAGTGAATGTGTGTGTGTGTGTGAGTGTGTGTGTGTGTGTTTGAAAAGGTTAAATGAAAGCACTCACACACCAGAAAAACTTCTTTCCCCAAAAAGTTAGTAACATCTTCATAAAAAATTTCATAACATTTTTTAGAAAAACTATTTTTAAAAAAAATCACATTTACACTTCAAAAACTGTAATAAGTAATTCTCATAGACTTTCATCATTTCATCATCATCATCATCATCATCATCATATACTTTCATATATATATATATATACGTGTTGTTTATATGTATAATATATATATAATATATATATATATATATATATATATATATATATATATATAATATATATATATATATAATATATATATATATGTGTGTGTATATACAATTGTGCTTCTTTCAGTTTCCATCTATGAAACCCACTCAAAAGTCTTTGGTCAGCCCAAGGCCAAAGTGTCACACAGTGGAAATGAACCCAGAGTTATGTGGTTGGAAAGCAAGCTTCTTACTACACAACCACTCCTGCACCTATATATAATATATATATATATAATATATATATATATATATATAGATATTATTATATATATATATAATATATACACCATATATATATATGCATATGTATATACATATATATATATATGTGTGTATATATATATTATTGTATATATATTATGTAAATATTATATATATTATATATATAAATATATTATTATATATATATATATATTATATATATATATAAATACAAAATGGGACAAAGAAAACAAGGACAGGTCATTCT
>NC_043010.1:10168779-10176279 GCF_006345805.1 Octopus sinensis | reverse complement strand
GCCACGCAGTGGGACTGAACCCGGAACCACGTGGTTGGTAAACAAGCTACTTACCACACAGCCACTCCTGCGCCTTACTTATAATTTTTTTAAAGTCTGGACCTTATTCTATCAGTCCCTTTTGCCAAACTGCTAAGTTATGATGACATAAACAAAACAGGTGTAGGAGTAGCTGTGTGGTAAGTAGCTTGCTTACCAGCCACATGGTTCGGGGTTCAGTCCCACTGCGTGGCACCTTGGGCAAGTGTCTTCTGCTATAGCCTCGGGCCGACCAAAGCCTTGTGAGTGGATTTGGTAGACAGAAACTGAAAAGAAGCCCGTCGTATATATGTGAGTGGCTGTGTGGTAAGTAGCTTGCTTACCAACCACATGGATCCGGGTTCAGTCCCACTGTGTGGCACCTTGGGCAAGTGTCTTCTACTATAGCCTCGGGCCGACCAAAGCCTTGTGAGTGGATTTGGTAGACGGAAACTGAAAGAAGCCCGTCGTATATATGTATGTGTGTATATATGTTTGTGTCTGTGTTTGTCCCCACAACATCGCTTGACAACCGATGCTGGTGTGTTTGCGTCCCCGTAACTCAGCAGTTCGGCAAAAGAGACCGATGGAATAAGTACTAGGCTTACAAAAGAATAAGTCCTGGAGTCGATTTGCTCGACTAAAGTCGGTGCTCCAGCATTGGTCCAGTTAAATGACTGAAACAAGTAAAAGAGTAAACTAACACTGATTGTCAAGAGGAGAGATAATCATGGTATTGGGTTCAATCCCACTGCATGGCATCTTGGGCAAGTATCTTCTACTACATAGCCCTGGGCCAACCACAGCCTCGAGGTCAATTTGGTATACGGGAACTAAAAGCATTTGTATGTACATATACAGGGTTGGACAAAATAATGGAAACACTTTAAAATTTCAAACAAATTTATTTTAATATGAGGTAGGACCGCCTTTGGCAATAATTACAGCTTAAATTCTACAAGGTATGGTCTCGTACAAAGTTTGAATTGCTTCCAAAGGAATGGAATTTTGGTCCATTCTTCAGCTAAAACAGTCTCCAGTTCTTGTAGTGATGATGGTGGAGGATATCAACTCCTTACTTATTTTTCTAAAATGCATCATAAATATTCGATAATATTGAGATCTGGGGACTGTGGTGGCCAGACAAGATGTTCAACTTCACTAGAATATTCCTCGTGCCATTCAGTAACAACTTTAGCTGTGTGAATTGGTGCATTATCATCCTGAAAGATTGTGTTTCCCTCTGGAAACAGTACCGCAGTCATAGGATGAATTTGATCAGATAAATTGCTTAAATAGTCTTGACTATAAATTCTGCCATGAAGGGAAACCATTGGCCCAGCGGATTTCCAAGATATAGCTCCCCACATCATCACAGATCCCCCTCCATGTTTAACTGTTGGGAGAAGGCAGTCTGGGTCAAATGCTTCTTTTGGCTGTCTCCACATGTATACTTGGCCGGTGGTCAGAAATAAGGTAAAGGATGACACATCCAAGAAAATAACATTCTTCCACTACTTTAGGGACCAATTCTGTAGGTTTTTACTCCACTGTAAATACTTTGCAACGGTTGTTTTTTAAAGTAGTGGTTTTCTGATTGAAGTTTTCCCATGAAATCTGGCTTTGTGAGCAGTTTTTGGGAACAGTTTTTGTGGAAACTGGGTTCTCAAGATGGTCATTAAGCTCTGCAGTAATTTTGGGAGCTGTACATTTGTGATTCGTTTTAACAATTCGTGTAAGAGTCCGACAGTCCATATCTGAAAGTTTTGGTTTTCTTCTGGAGTTTTGTTTCGATGGGGAGGTTTTTCCCACTTTCTCAAAGGCTGTCATTACTTTCGAGACAGCACTTCTTGATACACCAAACAATTCAGCTGTTTTCGTTATTCTAGCACCTGCCATACAAGCACCAACAATTTGACCTCTTTGGAAGTCTGGTAGATTCTAATGAATTTTAATTACCTCTTTCTAATGATATCTGCAAAGAAACAGCAATATTAGCAAAACATTTTAAGCAACACTAAAACATAAATCAAAAATCATATAAATAAACAAGCTTTTGGTGGTTTTATAGATATTTCAAAATTATGATGCTATGATGCTAGGTGGTCCCATTATTTTGTCCAACCCCTGTAGATTCATAAGCTGGATGCTTTCCATTCCTCAATTCATAATACAGGGGTTGCTTCAAAATCCTGCAGTTCTCTGTTCTCACCAAACAGTCCACCCATCAGAGTCAGTGTTGCTGTAAAATGATGGACTCAATACTCTGGCATTGACTCCTTCCAAGGACCTTAATATCACTCTTGTGTATTCTCCAATAGAGGCAAGGACTGAGACCATTTGGTATTATGCTGGGCTTCGAATGTTGAGCCTCACTGAGGCAATGACCGAGTCCATTTGGCACTATGCCATGCTTGAAAAGAAGCCCCATCAAGCTAAGTAAAAGTGCATTCGTGGCAGATACCAGTGTCGCACAAATGGCACCTGTGCCAGTGGCATGTAAATGCACCCATTACACTCTCAGAGTGGTTGGCATTAGGAACGGCATCCAGCCGTAGAAACCATGCCAAAGCAGAGTGGTGTCTGGTGCAGTCTTCCAGCTAGCCAGCCCTGGTCAAACAGTCCAACCTATACCAGCATGGATGACAGACGTTAAATGATGATGATGATGATGTGTCTGTGTGCATGTCTGTGTGTGTGTTTGTGTGTGTTCACGTATGTGTATGTGTATGTGTGTTCATGCATGTGTGAATGTGTGTGTGGTGAAATCACATGGCTTAGTGGTTAGGGTATTCAACTCAGAGTTGTAAGGCTGTGAGTTCAATTCCTGATGGTGTGTTATGTCCTTGAGCAAGATACATTATTTCACATTGCTCCAATCCACTCAGCTGGCAAAAATAAGTTGTACCTGCAATTCAAAGGGCCATCCGTATCACATTCTGTCACACTCTGAATCTCCCTGAGAACTACATTAAGAGTAAGCATGTCTGTGGAGTACTCAGCCACTTGCATTTTAATTTCGGGAACAGGATGTTCCATTGGTCATATCCCTGGGAACCTTCGTCATCATGACCAATAGATCATTGCTGTGTGAGTGTGTGTGTGTGTGTGTGTGTGTGTGTGTGTGTGTGTGTGTGTGTGTGTGTGTGTGTGTGTGTGTGTGTGTGTGTGTGTTTTGTTTTTGCACCTGTTCTGTATATGAGGAAAGAAATCTGTTTGCTAATTCTCATATTGCCTTGTGTGCACCACCAACTTTGTTGAATTTCTTCTCATACTTAATTCTGATCTTGTTATATTCTTTCCTTGGATTCAACAATTAATTATTGTTATTTAATCTTCTGTAATTTTCTTAAAGTTCTGCAAAAGAAAATAAATTGAACAATTTTTATCAAAATAATACTTGACATTTTGACCGCTCTCACTACCTCTCTGTGTACATACACACACACTTATGGTGCCCTCTGGTGATGGCCATTAATACAAGGGAGGTAACCTTCTCCTCACAGTATGAGGTGGGATTAGAAATTTGAATTTGAAATCGAAGGATATCAAGGACATACATTTAGTTATCGTATTTAATTTTAAAATTTCCTAAAATTTCTAGTCAGTCATAATCATGTATTCTATAATTTTATTTTTTTTATATACACCCATGAAAGAAAATAACATAAATGGGGAAAAGGAAAGTGACAGTACACTTTAAACAAAGTCCTTTACAATATTAGATCTTCCACAACTCACGAATACTCCATTGATACTTCTGCCATCAGAAATACTGTGAACTACTGATTGGCCTGTTGTAAACCTGTATACAATGATGTTATATTCACAAAATGCAATATAAAATAAAGATATTACTGTATATATACTGGATCCAGGTGTGGTTGTATGGTAAGAAGTTTGCTTCCCAACCGTTGTTCTGGGTTCAGTCCAACTGCATGGCACTTTGCATATCTTCTACTACAGCCTCAGGCTGACCAAAGCCTTCTGAATGGATTTATGGATTTGGTTGACAGAAATTGAAAGGAACCTGTCATGTGCACACACACATATATATCTCTTTCTCTTTTACTTGTTTCAGTCATTTGACTGCGGCCATGCTGGAGCACTGCCTTTAATCAAGCAACTCAGAGCTTCTTTCAGTTTCCACCTACCAAATCCACCCACAAGGCTTTGGTCGGCCCGAGGCTATAGTAGAAGACACTTGCCCAAGGTGCCACACAGTGGGACTGAACCCGGAACCATGTGGTTGGTAAACAAGCTACTTACCACACATCCACTCCTGTGCCTATATACAATACTGAAGAGAGGTAACTCTGAACACACTGTTTGTTCTTGATACTGCTGAATTTCTTCTGACTGGGAGTCAGCTACAGCTTCAACTAAAATGCAGTCTGTCCAGAGTTATCTCTCTTTGGTATTTCCCTTTGATAATGACTAAAGAGCTAGAAATCATCATCATCATCATCATCATCATTTAGCGTCCGTTTTCCATGCTAGCATGGGTTGGACGGTTCTACTGGGGTCTGTGAAGCCAGAAGGCTTCATCAGGCCCAGTCAAATCTGGCAGTGTTTCTACGGCTGGATGCCCTTCCTAACGCCAACCACTCTGTGAGTGTAGTGGGTGCTTTTTATGTGCCACCCGCACTGGTGCCAGACAGAGCTGGCAAACGGCCACGAACGGATGGTGCTTTTTATGTGCCACCGGCACGAGGGCCAGGCGAGGCTGGCAACGGACACGAAATGGGGCGGTGCTGGCAACGGTCGCGAAACAGAAAGTTCTCTTACATGCCACCGGCACTGGTAACACATCTGCAATTTCCATTGATCGATTTCCATTGATCGATTTCGATTCTGATCCTCACTTGCCTCAATGGGTCTTCACAAGCAGAGTTTCGACATGCCACCGGCACTGGTAGCACATCCGCATTTTCCATTGATCGATTTCGATTCTGATCCTCACTTGCCTCAACACGTCTTCACAAGTAGAGTTTTGTGTCCCAAGAAGGGAAGGTATGCATACGTAGGCTGGCTCCATCCCATGTAGAAGGCCACGGGTTGTGGACTCACTTGTCCTGCCGGGTCTTCTCGCGCACAGCACACTTCCAGAGGTCTCGGTCTCTAGTCATTTCCTCAGTGAGACCTAAAGTTCGAAGGTCGTGCTTCACACCTCGTCCCAGGTTTTCCTGGGTCTGCCTCTTCCCAGGTTCCCTCAACCGCTAGGGTGTGGCACTTTTTCACACAACTATCTTCATCCATTCTCGCCACATGACCATACCAGCGCAAAAGTCTCTCTTGCACACCACAACTGATGCTTCTTAGGTCCAGCTTTTCTCTCTCAAGTACTTACACTCTGCCGAGTGTGAGTACCGGCATTACACATCCATCGGAGCATACTGGCTTCATTTCTAGCGAGCTTACGCATATCCTCAGCAGTCACGGCCCATGTTTCACTGCCATGTAGCATGGCTGTTCGTACACACGCATCATACAGTCTGCCTTTCACTCTGTGCGAGAGGCCTTTTGTCACCAGCAGAGGTAAGAGCTCTCTGAACTTTGCCCAAGCTATTCTTACTCTAGCAGTTACACTTTCAGCACACCCGCCCCCGCTGCTGACTTGGTCACCTAGGTAACGGAAACTATCAACTATTTCTAGTTTTTCTCCCTGGAAAGTGACGGAAGTTGGTCTCAGAGCATTTTCAGTGTTTATTGTTCCTGAGCATTGCCACATACAAAAACCATCTTCCTAGTTAGCCTTCCTTTGACATTGCTGCATCTCTTATGTGTCCATAGCTTACACTTGGTGCATCTTATAGAGTTTCTACCTACACCTTTTCTACAGATCAAGCAGGGCCATCTACCTGAAGGTGTTTGTGATTTGTCTACCTTCCTACTGATTACGACTTTGGTTTTAGCTAGATTGACTCTGAGGCCCTTCGATTCTAATCCTTGTTTCCACACCTGAAACTTCTCCTCCAGTTCTGATAGCGACTCAGCAATTAGAGCAAGGTCATAGCATAGAGGAGCTCCCAAGGGCATCCTGTCTTGAATTCCTCCGTTATTGCCTGGAGGACTAAGATAAATAGGAGGGGGCTGAGTACTGAGCCTTGGTGGACCCCTACCTCTACCCGGAATTCTTCACTGTACTCATTTCCAACCCTCACCCTACTAGCGGCGTCCCTATACATGGCCCGCCAGCTCTCACTAACCATTCATCTATCCCTAGTTTTCTCATTGCCCACCAGATAAGGGATCGGGGGACCCTGTCGAAGGCTTTCTCCATGTCAACAAAAGCCAGGTACAGGGGCTTATCTTTGGCTAGGTATTTCTCCTGCAGCTGCCTTACCAGGAATATAGCATCAGTAGTACTTTTCCCTGCACAAACCCAAACTGCATCTCATCTAAACTAACTCTCTCTCTAATTAGTTGGGCTATGACCCTCTCCGTAACTTCATCACCTGGTCCAACAGCTTGATACCTCTGTAGTTATTTGTATCTAGGGCATCACCTTTACCTTTGTAGCAGTTGACTATTATACTGCTACACCAGTCATTGGGTATGACCCCTTTGTGTATCACCTGATTAACTATACGGGTGACTAGGCTATAGCCGACACTACCAGACATTTTGAGCATCTCTGCAGTGATTCCTGATGGGCCTGGGGCTTTCCCTGTCTTCATGCTTCTAATTGCCTTAGCTACCACAGAACTATCAACTCGGATAGCTGGTCCCTCTGTTGGTCAACATTCGGCAGACTCTCTTTATCCCATTCATTTTCTTCATTCAGCAACCTTTCATAGTGGCATCTCCAAACCTCTCTCTTTGCATCCTCATTTAGCGCAAGTGAACCATCTTCCATGCGAACACACTTCTCTCTCTCCACCACATCACGATTCTCTCTCACACACTGTCTTGCAACACGAAACACCTCCAGTCTTTGGTCCTCACGGCGCAGAACATTGGCAAATTTTTTCTTATCTGCTTCCCCTCTGGCTAAATAAACCTGTCTCCTAGCTTCTCTTTTGGCAGTCTGATACAATTCCCTGCTACCCCCTTTTTCCAGACCTTCCAAGCCTGTCTCTTTTCTCTAATAGCCCTGTCTACAATATTGTTCCACCACCACGTTATTCTAGGTCGAGAGGGGACTTTGCACCACCACAGATCTGGTCAGTGGCTCTCAGCAGGTTGTCCCTTAGAAACGTCCAGCTGTCTTCTACCCCCTGTGATGCTCTATCCCCTTCTACTTCGTCAGAGGCTTCAAGTAATATGTCCCTAAATCTCTGTCCATTTGCAGGATCTTTAAGCTTCCAGATCCTTCTTCTCCATATTTGTCGTCTTCTGGTTGTCCTCCTAGTCCTGATCCTAAAGTCACTAACTACCAGTCTATGTTGTGGGGTACATTCTTAACCTGGGAAGGTTTTGGCATTTATAAGCAGCCATCTCTCCCTTTGCCTTGTAAGGATGTAGTCAATTTGGCTGGTA
>NC_043010.1:10143779-10163779 GCF_006345805.1 Octopus sinensis | reverse complement strand
AGCAGGAAGGACAACAACAGCAGCAGCAGTAGCAAAAAGACAAACACAACAACAACAATTCTATAATAATAATAAAAATAAAATATTGACTTAACATTACTCAAATATGTTGCTATGAAAATATAGACTTAAACTATTTGGAACTGGCTTATGGTTTGAATTGTAAACTTCACTTTAGAACAAGCTGATTGTAAGACAGATTTTTACAGTTAAGTGAAGAATGAAAAAGTCTGCTTGACTCAGAGTGGATGTGAATGTCTTGGAGAAGTCAACCATGCATGAACGCTATTATTTCTGTGAAGAAATTATGAAAAGTGGCAGATAAGATCGTTTCCTAGGGGACATAATCAGAGCTATGTGGAGCCGAGAAAATTTTCGCTAGCTTCACTTATCACCTATAATATACTTCTCTGAAATGTTATGGTTATGATATAAATGTCATTTGAGACACGTAGACACATATAACAAAATATACACCCCCCACTACCACCACTACATCCTTCTCTTCTCCCTCCCTTTTTACATATAGAAATATATATATATATATTTGCATAAGTGTGTGCATATATATATATACATTTATATGCATATATGTTTGTGAGTGTGTATATATATATATATATATATATATATATATATAATATGTAGATATAGATATAGATATACATATATAAGTATATATACACTCATATAAGCATTGCTGCAGTCTAATGACTGAAATAAGTATATGATAAAAAAAAATATATATATATTTGATATGATAAAAAATTTATATATATTTAATACCAACATAAAATATATAGATATGTTGATATATATCACATATATGTGTACGTGTATCTATATGTATGTATAATATATAATATATATATATATACACACACACACATATATACATATATATATATATATATTCATGTACATATATATATATGTACATGAATATATACATATGTGTGTGTGTATATGAATGTAATTATGTGCAAGTATGTAAAAATATATATATATGTATGTATGTATATATGTATGAATGCATAAATAGGTGTGTGTATATGTATATATATATATATGTGTGTGTGTGTGTGTGTGTGTGTGTGTGTGTATGTATATGTGTGTGTATATGAATATAATTATCTACAAATATATAAATACATATGTGTATATAATTATATATTTATGCATGTGGAGTTATGTGGCTTTGTGGCAAGAGTGTTACTCTTGTGATTGTGAGATTGTGGTTTTGATTCCTAGACTGAGTGATGTGTTGTGTTCTTGGGCAAAACACTTCATTTCACATTACCCCTGTTCACTCAGCTGGGAAAGATAAGGCATCCTGTGACAGACCAGCTTCCCATCTAGTTGAGGAATATATAAGCCATGGAATCTTGGAATCCAGCCTTATAAGCCTATGGGTTTGGAAAGAGCTTTGATCCTTTTTTTGAGATTTATATATATATATATATATATATATATATATAATATACCGGAGTAAACACATAAATGTGAAACAAGGTGGAAAAAAGATTACTCAAATACCAGTGGTAGAGTAATATGCTTTATTTTAAGCAGCAGAAAATTCACAAAATCTGTTACTCTGAGTTTCTCGTTGCCGTCATCAGACAGTTTTGCAAAACTGTCTGATGAACGGCAACGAGAAACTCAGAGTAACAGATTTTGTTGAATTTTCTGGTGCTTAAAATAAAGGATATATATATATATATATATATATATAATATTATATCATAATTTACCATCTGCCTTCCATGAATGGTGCTTTTTACTTGCCACTGGCAATGGGGGCCAGTCAGGCAGCACTGTCAATAACCACATATATATATTATATCATCACTTAACATCTGCCTTCCATGCAGGCATGAGTGGCACAATACATATATATATATATATATATATATGTATGTATGTATGTATGTATGTATGTATGTATGTATACTGTTGTGTCTGGGGAGAGTCATTTTCTTTTTGTGCCTTATAATTTAGGAAAATAATAATAAGAAATAAGGGGAAATTTTACCGGTGAGTGTTAAATTATAAGGCACAAAAACAAAATGACTCTGCCCAGACACATCAGAATATGCTTCAATACACGAACTCATATAAAGAATCTTGCAAACCAAATCCAAAAACAATATATACATATATATATATATATATATACACACATAGACATGCAGGAAGTAAATAGACACCTCTAATTTTCAAAATCTTTTATTTGATATTAATTGGTTGAAGGAGAGGTTTTCTTCTAGCTGCTCGTCCATGCAGATATGCAACACACGTTCTTGGACTAACTTCTAGCTGTTTTGCAATGTCAGAAGCCTTTGAACGGGGTTTGTTTTCTACAATTCTCTTCAAACAGTGAAGCTTCCTTTCTGAGGGCCCAGCTCAGGCAGGACGAGAATATGTTGGTTCTTTTCCTTGGCTTTTGAATTGCACTATAATTCTATTAATAGTAGAAAGGGGAATTTGAAGATTTTCAGCAATATTTCACTGGCTAAGACCAGCCTCAGATTGCCCAGCAATATGACCTCTTTGAAAATCTGACAGTTGTGCGGAATTCTTTGTGCGTGGCATGGTTACTCTTCACAAATGCTTAATATAATGGCACCTGGAATGAAAAAGAATAATTTCATTGTAAATTCTACACTGCTGAAAACATATTAAGATGCTTAGATCAGAAATTTTGAAAATTAAGGGTGTCTATTTACTTACTGCATGTCTGTGTATATATAGAAATATTAATATATATGCTTTGGCCCTCTGGAATTTCCTTGCTACTCACAATTTTTTTTCGGCATGTGTTGATAGGGAAATATTTTAAGAAGAACATTAATGGCATGAGTCATGGAAACTGCCCATTCCTCCTGAGTCATACACAAATATACATATGTATATATAACTATATATGTATATGTTGTGTGTATGTGTATATATGTATATATATATGTATATCTATATATATATATATATATATGTAACAAAGTTGAGTTGTGGGGTATCGCACGAGTGGAATTATATACGAAAGAAGGTTTGAAAATGCAATTTAAATTGCATTTTCAACCTTCTTTCGTATTATATATATATGTTATATATATATATGTACATACATATTTATATGGACACATATATACATATCTATATACACATATATAATTGAAGGTGTCTGTATGTGTGTGTGTGTCTTTGTGTTTGTCCCCTCACCTGCTCTTGCCAACCAGTGTTAATATGTTTATGATGACTCCACAGCTTAATGGTTTGGCAAAAGAGAAACGAGATCTTTAGAACAAGTACCAGACTTTAAAAAAGTACATCCTTCGGTGCAGTGCCCCAGCATGGCCACAGTCCAATGAATGAAACAAGTTAATGATAAATGATATATATTTATTCTTTTATTCTTTTACTTGTTTCAATCATGTAATTTCAGCCATGCAGGAGCAGCACCTTGAGGGTTTTTAATCAAGGAAATCAACCCCAGGACAATTTTTTAAGCCTAGTATTTATTCTATCAGTCTCTTTTGCTGAACCGCTAAGTTACGGGGACATAAACACACCAACTCCGGTTGTCAAGCGGTGATGGGAGGATGGGCAGTGGGGTGGACAAGCACTGACACAAAGACCACACATACATAGATATATGCATGCATATATATATGATGGGCTTCTTTCAGTTTCCATCTAGCAAATCCACTCCCAAGGCTTTGGTCAGCTCGAGGGTATAGTAGAAGACACTTGCCCCAGGTACTACACAGTGTGACTGAACCTGGATCCATTTTGTTGGTAAGCAAGCTTCTTACCACATACAACACAACCTCATATACACCTATATACATATATATATATACTCAGAATAGTACATTACATATATATATATATTATATAATATATATATATACATATATATTATATATCTATATACAATATATACATATATATATATATATATATATGTATATATATAGATATATATATATATATATTATATATATATATATATCTATATATATATAATATATATATATATATATATTATATATATGCAAATTTATACACACCTATATACAACAAGGCCACAGTCAAATGACTGAAACAAGTAAAAAAATAAAAGAATTCACACACACACACATACACACACATGCACATACACACACACACACATACACACACTCATATATCATATATACATATATATACATATATATATATTGGTAAGTAGGCTCGCTGAGGGCACCATGGTACTATTGAAAGCAACATTAAAATACTCTTTATTGGCAGAAATGTTAGATAACCTTATTGAAATGTTTTTAAACAAATCGTTTGTAATATTCAAAGAGTGTTTATATAATTTAGCATTTCATTCTGCTTAAAGATTTGGGTAGCATGGGGAATTGTTCAAGTTTGATGTTATATCAAGAGAATGGTTGATTGTGAGAATGACATCAATGTTTATTCATAGCTCTTGGGGGGAAAATGATGCAAGTCTTTTTTTTTTTGTTAGCTTCGTTTAGAGTTTTTTAAAAAAACAAAAGGGTCCAAAAACTTGGTATAATCAAACATCATCATCATCATCATCATCGTCGTCGTTTAACATCTGTTTTCCATGCTGGCATGGGTTGGATGGTTTAATTGAGGGCTGGCAAGCCAGAAGGCTGCACCAGGCTCCAATCCAATCTCGCAATGTTTCTACAGCTGGATGCCCTTCCTAATGCCAACCACTCTGAGAGCGTAGTGTGTGCTTTTTACGCGTGACTTGCATGAGAGCCACTTGATTTTGTATATTTTTTGTTATTAATTAATAACTGTTTAGTTATGGATGAGTAATATTTTTTAATATTCAGTTATAGGAATTTAAATCCTATTTTATTTCGGATGGATTTGAATTAAAAACTCGAAAGCATTTTGGTAAAATGGAAATTGTAGTTGTGATACCAGTGCCCGTGGCACGTAAGAGAACCATCCAAATGTGACCGTTGCCAGTGCCGCCCTGACTGGCCTCCATGCCGGTGGCATGTAAAAAGCACCAACCAATCGTGGATGTTGCCAGCCTCCCCTGGCACCTGTGCCGGTGGCACGTAAAAAGCACCCACTACACTCATGGAGTGGTTGGCGTTAGGAAGGGCATCAAGCTGTAGAATCACTGCCAAATCAGACTGGGCCTGGTGCAGCCTCCTGGCTTCCCAGACCCCAGTCGAACCGTCCAACCCATGCTAGCATGGAAAGCGGGCGTTAAATGATGATGATGATGATGATGTAAATACAAGTGCTTTTATGGACCACATGTTTATATGAGAGGTTCTCTCTGGGTATATAATGCAGTATTCAGTGTTCTAACACAACGTCCACATTAGGTAGGATATAAAGATTACCTTTTAATATCAATACTGCTTCTGTCACTCTTTTACTCTTTTACTTGTTTCAGTCATTTGACAGTGGCCATGCTGGGGCACCGCTTTTAGTCGAGCAAATCGACCCCAGGATTTATTCTTTGTAAACCTAGTACTTATTCCATCAGGTTCTTTAGCCAAACCGCTAAGTTACAGGGATGTAAACACACCAGCATCGGTTGTTAAGCTATGTTGCGGTGGACAAATACAGATGTGACCTCGTGTGTACCATTGGCGATTTTTTTTCCTCTGTCTTCCCTTCTCTGGATCTTTCCTTCTCCTATGTTTCCGACGAAGAGCTCCGCCCGAAACGTTAAACCCTCCTTCTTCCCTTCTTTCCTGAGTGTCCAATAATACTATATTTGTTCCACGTCCTCGTGTTGTTGTGTTTTCTTGTTTGGATTAACTATATATATATATATACATATATACGACAGGCTTCTTTCAGTTTCCATCTACCAAATCCACTCACAAGGCTTTGGTTGGCCTGAGGCTATAGTAGAAGACACTTGACCAAGGTGCTACGCAGTGGGACTGAACTCAGAGTTGGTAAGCAAACTACTTACCACACAGCCACTCCTGCGCCTATAATTAATTATTTTGTAATAAGTTTGCTAACTATTCGCAACATCAGCGCTTAAAAAGACACTGAAATTCTATTTTTTGTTGTCAGTGAAATTCAGCTGTTATGTCACTACAGGACATCTGCCACTGATGGGCCCAAAACAGGATGAAATTCCATGATCTGGCAGATACAGCGTCTATAGTAGACAATTTGCCTAATTGGCTATATTTAAGCATTTAGTGTTTAAACTGGCCATATCCGGCCGAAGTTTTCTACCTATTTTATGTTTAAACAGACCAGATCAGGCCTCTCACACCTAACCTACATTGATATTCTAAAAACTAAACAGTCACATCATTGAAACCTCAAAGCTATAAGATAATGCATGATTAATTCAAAACAATTTGAGTGAAAAAGTATTACATTTAACAGAGTAATCTGAACACTAAAGGGTTAAGCATTTAAATTTTAAATGGGAAAAATATCGAGTAAAGAAGTAAGGATGTATCAGGAAAGATGTAGTTGCAAAACAATGGTAGGCAAAACAATGGGGGTTGCGGTAGGAGTATCACAGATAGATATAGAGAGAGGGGGAAAACTTTAATGAGATAGATACTGTGTGTGAGACAAAGGGGGGGGGATGAATGAACATCTCCAGTGGAAGCGGGTAAGAAATGATAAGCCTAAGTGCTGTGACTGTTATCTCCATGTTTTATTGTTAAAATGGCAAAAATTAATTTAAAGTATAAATTGCCTAATTTGATTCATATCACAGAGTCAAAGTAAGCTGAGGTTGATTGTTGTAATTAAATATGTCAGAAAAATAGCTGGAAATTAATTTAGTTATATAAGTATATAATAATTATTTATATGAAATAAATTATGAAGTTACATTAGCTATGTAAACAAAAACTGATAGGAGGGAGGTATATCTTAAAATTTCATGAAATTAAAGAATTAGGGTTCAGTAAATTATATACTCTTTACTCTTTTACTTGTTTCAGTCATTTGACTGCGGCCATGCTGGAGCACCGCCTTTAGTCGAGCAAATCGACCCCGGGACTTATTCTTTGTAAGCCCAGTACTTATTCTATCGGTCTCTTTTGCCGAACCGCTAAGTGACGGGGACGTAAACACACCAGCACCGGTTGTCAAGCAATGCTAGGGGGGGCAAATACAGACACACAAACATACACATGCATATATATATACATATATACGACAGGCTTCTTTCAGTTTCCATCTACCAAATCCACTCACAAGGCATTGGTCGGCCCAGGGCTATAGCAGAAGACACTTGCCCAAGATGCCACGCAGTGGGACTAAACCCGGAACCATGCGGTTGGTTAGCAAGCTACTTACTACACATCCACTCCCGCGCCTATGAATTATTTATCTATTTGTTCTTTTGTTTTTTCTTGTTTCACTCCTTAGACTGCGGCCATGCTGGGGCACCACCTTTAGGAATTCCTTTTAGTTGAATGTATCAACCCCAGTACATAATTTTTTTATAAGTATGGTACTCATTCTTTCAATAGCTTTTGCTGAACTGCTAAGTTACAGGGACATAAACACTCAAACACCACTTGTCAAACAGGGGTGGTAGTGGTGGTGGTGGGGAGACAAACACAGACACAAAGATATAGATATATACATATATTCAATGGGCTTCTTTCAGTTTCCATGTACAAAATCCACTCACAAGGCTTTGGTCAGCTCGAAATTAATAATAGAAGACACTTGTGTAAGATGACATGAAGTGGGACTGAACCCTGAAACAAGTGATTGGGAAGGAAGCTTCTTACCACACAGCCAGATTTGTGTCTATGACAAATATTTTGAAATATCTTTGCTTACAATGGTTTCAAATTTTGTCACAAAGACAGCAGTTTTGGAGAGGGGAGTCGATTACATCGACCCCAGTGTTTCACTGGTACTTAATTTATCAACCCCAAAAGGATGAAAAGCAAAGCCAACCTCAGTGGAATTTGAACTCAGAACACAGCGATGGGTGAAATACTACTAAGCATTTCATCCAGCATGCTAACGATTCTGCCTGCTTGCTGCCTTATATCTTTGCTTATAACAGTTGTTGTTTGTTTCTTCTTGAGCCATGCCTGGCTCATAAGCATATAGGTTCCTCATTGGCGTATAGGTTCCCCACCTGGACGGGACACTGGTCCGTCGCAGGTGAGCTGCAAGATGCAGGAGGAAAGAATGAGAGAAAGTGGTGGCGAAAGAGTCAGCAAAAGTTTCGCCATTACCTTCTGCCAGAGCCGCATGGAGCTTAGGTGTTTCACTCATAAACACACACATCGCCTGGTCTGAGATTCAAACCCGCAATCCCTTGACCGCGAGTCTGCTGCTCTAACCACTAGGCCATGTGCCTCCACACTTTTAACAGTAAGTTATGCTAATGATTCTGCCAGCTCACCACCTTAATATCTCTGCTTATAATAGTAAGTTATCAACTCTTTCTAATTTTGACACAAGGCCAGTTATTTTGAAGGGAGATGGTGTTAAGTACATCAATTCTGGTACCTTATTTTTTATTGACCCCCAACAAAAGGATGAGAGACAAAGTCAACCTCATTGGCATTTGAGCTCAGAATTTAAGGAAGTGGAGGTTATCATGCTGAGCATTTTGTCTGGCATACTAACAATTCTGCTAGCTCACAATCTCACATGAATAAACTACCAATAACAGCCGAATATCTCTAAGAAATAAATTCTTTTAAGACAGGCTCACCCAGAGTTCAACACCACCACTACTACTACCAACACCACCACCACCACCAAATAACAACAACAACAACAACAGCAACAACAAAGAAACTCAAATTAAAACAACACACATAAACCACAATATCTGAGCTGTCACCTGATGTATAGTTGAAATAGAAAATTAAATTCTTCATCTTATATGGTGTTATTAAAAAAAGTTGCTAGACATTTTCAACACCTTTCTTAAATGAAATATAATATATATTAAATATATTTTCCTTGTGTTCTGTATGTTAACATAAATTTTGTAGTTCTGGCTTTTGTTTCTTATACTACAGAAAATATTTGTAAAAGTTAGAAATTAGGTGTGAATTTATGATGTACAGTGTAAATATACATATAAACACACACACACATATATATATATATAAAAATAAAATACACATATACATTTATACATATGTGTATATATATATATATATATATATATGTATCTTAGTATCATTTATATATGTGTGTTGTGTGTATGAATATGTCTTTTATATCAATCAATCAATTTATCTATCTATCTATCTATCTCTTTATATATATATATATATATATATATATATATATATATAATATATATATATATATATATTATATATATATATATATATATATATATGTATATACACACACATATGAACACTCACTCACAGAGAGAGTGAATGGGAGGAAGAAAAGAGAGGGGGAAAGGGAGAGAGAAAGCTGCAGTACATACTTTGAACACACCGGAAATGGATTCTCTTTAACGCCTCTCTAGAAGTAGTTGATACCTTCTGTTACTAAGAGATGTGATTAGCAAGGAAATGGTTGCTCTGAAAGTATAGAAACCATGGTAAAAACAGGTTGGAATAAGTTAATAAAGTTACTATGACTGCTTGGAAAAAAGAGTAAAATGCAGATTGTGGGATGCCTATTTTAGAATGGTATAATGCTCCAGGCAGAAACACGGAGCCTTGAATGCAGGGGACTTGAGGAAATACCTGCCCAAGGTGCCTCAGATTGGGACTGAACCTGAAACCACATGGTCGCAATGTGAGCTTATTAATCACATAGCCATGCCTGCACCTATGACACTGATGATATATCTTTGAATACAGCTATGCTGCTTTATTTTTGTCATTTAAAATAAACACCGATCATTTCTGTAATTCTTCAGAAATTTTTTGATGTCTTTCCTTTTGGATAAATGTTTCCTTTTTAATCATCATCATTGTTCGACCGTGGCCAAGACAATGGAATTTACTGTGTTATGCCAGACTTCATGGTCCATCAAAGCATTACGGAGGTCCTGTTGCTGGATGCCTGTATCCCTGGAGATTACATCAGGGTAGGAGAGTGTGCGCCCTCTGGTATCGCGAGCAGATGGCTTCCAGAGGAGAAGAGTAGAAATTACCTCGTTTTCAGTTCTGCAACAATGTCCAGCAAACTGGACTCTTCTACCTTTCACAAGAGATGACACAGGTGGTGGTTTCCCATATATTTATACTTTGGTTGGATGACGCTTCCACGAGAGATTTTGAGCTCTCATAAGGAGGCGAGTGTAAGTTCCATCCAACCGCCTCTCAAGCTTTTTAATACTAGACATTTTCCTTTTTAATACTAACACAACCTGAGAACTAAAGCAGGATTATTAACCCATTCTAAGCTAAATGTATTGAATACTTTCAGAAATTTATATTGCACTGGAATGATTGATATATTTTCACACATTTTCTCTCTTTTCTTTCCAGAACAATCAGCTGTGTTTGCTATCCCATACTCAATTACACTGCTTCAGATGGAAGAAAGCACATTATTGAGCCAACAGCGGATTATCAGTAAATCTTGAGCTCTATGCAAACTCTACATGGAAACAATCAATTATATACCTTTGAGGTGTGGTAAAGAAAGATTACTTTATTGTTGATATGTTGTGAAATTAATTTCTTAGCTATTTTTTTCATTTGCAGTTTGTAATCATTATGACACAACCAACAGCTACGTTGGCTTATAAAATTTCATCTTCATCATCATCATCATCGTTTAACGTCTGCTTTTGATGCTAGCATGGGTTGGACGGTTCAACTGGGGTCTGGGAGGCCCGAAGGCTGCACCAGGCCAGTCAGATCTGGCAGTGTTTCTACAGCTGGATGCCCTTCCTAACGCCAACCACTCCGTGAGTGTAGTGGGTGCTTTTTATGTGCCACCGACCCAGGTGCCAGACGAGGCTGGCAAACGGCCACGCTCGGATGGTGCTTTTTACGTGCCACCGGCACGGAGGCCAGGCGAGGCTGGCATGGCCACGATCGGATGGTGTTTGTTACGTGCCACCAGCACGGAGGCCAGTTGATGCGGTGCTGGCTATGGCCACGTTCGGATGGTTCTCTTATGTGCCATCGGCACTGGTACCACAAAACTACAAATTCCATTTTCTATGCTACTGACTATCTGATATAATAACACTCTTGTGTTTTTCTCTGTCACAACATATGAATGAGAAAGGAAGGGGGTGAAAGATGAATAAGGAAGGAAGTGGTGATAAATGAATAACTAAGGAAGGGGTGATTGCAAATTGGTTGTGGGAGCATTTCAACTCTGTGTGAGTGTATGTAAAGGGGAGATATGTGAATGTTTTTGTATGTGTGTGTGTGTGTGCAATGGAAGTGGGATGGTGAACATTTAATGCTGAAAAGAAAAATCAAACAGCGTTTCAACTCTATGTGAGTATATGTGTGTGTGTGTGTGTGTGTGTGCATGTACAAGGGAAGTGTGTGAACCAGCGTTCTTTCAGTAACAAACGATGATCAATATCACATCTCAAAAGACAAACACTAGATAACATTGACAAGTGTATTAATTTGATTTATCATTCATATTTATATATAAAATACTACAATTAGCTGTCATTTTTGACAGCACGGGGGTCAGCTAGTTATTAATATTTGAAGTCAAATAAGGTGGTGAAGTTGCAGAATTGTTAGGATGCTGAAAAAAATGCTTAGCAGTAACATTTCATCTGTCTTTACATTCTGAGTTCAAATTCTGCTGAGGCTGACTTTGCCTTTCAACCTTTCGGGGTTGACAAAATAAGTACCAATTGAGCACTAGGGTTGATGTAATCAACTTACCCACCTCCCAAAAACTGTTGGCCTCATGTAAAAATTTGAAATCAAAATTTGATGTTAAATGTTCATGACCCTACTTACTGAATGAAATGTCCATTAGCCATAGATTTTAATTAACTTTTGTTAATTAGAGCACACCAGTGTTTCTAGTTGATTAAAATGTTCCATTAGAGATGACACACTCAGATAGGATACAGAAAAGTATTTTAACCCTTTGACACCGGTATTACCCGAAGCATGCGAGACACTGCTCAACTTTTTTATCTAATGAGACCACACAAACACACAAGTACCAACGAGCTCGCGTCTATTTACGTTCACCGTTACAATAACACCGTGTCGTACATTTACGTCTACCGGTTTATGAAAATGAACTATGTGAAGCTATTTATAATAGTTAGTTAGTTAGTTAGTTAATTTTTTGGCTCAAAAAGCAAAACGCAAGGCCATGTGAGAGGACATGGAGTTATGTACAGGTCGGTGTTCATGTAAAGAGTTCAGGCCACTTGTGGTCAAGGAGACTTTGAACTGAGCGGTCGTCAACATCTTCACCATCTCGTCCGGCAGCTTATTCCACGGATCCGCAACCCGGACAGAGAAAGCCCCTCTCCTTCGATTGAGATGAAATCGTCACAGATAGAGCTTTTCGGAATGACCCTGCAGCTGACGCTCTGGAGCAGGAGTGAAGAACAGCTCTTTCGAGAGGTTACACTAATAATATGATATGCACAAGTTATTCTGCTCAAGTTCAAAAAATAGCTTGCGTGTGGTACAACTCAAAACACGGTATTATGCATATAAAGTATCCGCATGTCATTGGTTTACTGCTAATCTCATGACTTGAACGTAACCTAAATAGCTAAGATAATGCATGGGACGGCAAGCGCACTCACCTCAAGAGATAAAGTACATGGTAGCGAATGTAAACATACGTACCATTACTACTAGGTTACATGAATCCAGTACTCACAGACATTTCTAAATAGTAAATATCTTGGCATGTAAGTAAGATATATGCTTTGTTTGAAGGATTAACACCCATCCCTGAGTGTTACACTCTCTTCATTGGGGCCATAGTTACTCTTTACTCTTTACTCTTTTACTTGTTTCAGTTATTTGACTGCGGCCATGCTGGAGCACCGCCTTTAGTCGAGCAAATCGACCCCGGGACTTATTCTTTGTAAGCCCAGTACTTATTCTATCGGTCTCTTTTGCCGAACCGCTAAGTGACGGGGACGTAAACACACCAGCATCGGTTGTCAAGCAATGCTAGGGGCACAAACATACACACACACATACATATATATATATATTATATATATATATATACATATATACGACAGACTTCTTTCAGTTTCCGTCTACCAAATCCACTCACAAGGCATTGGTTGGCCCGGGGCTATAGCAGAAGACACTTGCCCAAGATGCCACGCAGTGGGACTGAACCCGGAACCATGTGGTTGGTTAGCAAGCTACTTACCACACAGCCACTCCTGCGCCTGTTACCATCCTTTGCTGAGTTATCATTCAAAAAGAGATTCCATAAGTATTTGATGTTGATTATCAAAGGGAACAATATGTAAAATACGTTTCCTTCTCCAAAAAGTGTAGCCAGTGTCTCCAAGCTGGAAATTTATTTATCAAGGATCAATCTTTTCTTTGCAAGATGCATTATTTTGATCCGATGTAGAAGCGCTAATCAAATGTTTGCAGTTGTACCATTCTTCTGACATCCCTCCTCCTCCTCCTCATCATCATCATCATCATCATCATCATCGTCATCGTCGTCATCATCATCATCATCACCACCACCATCACCATCACCATCATCATCATCATCATCATCAGCAGCAGCAGCAGCAGAAGCAGCAGCATCAATTTTACATCCATTTTTGCATATTTCCATGGGTCGGACAGAATTTATTGCAGGAGAATTTCTACAAATGGACGCACTCCCTGTAACCAACTTTTACCTGCTGCAATGGAAGTTAGTATTTCCTGGTGGCACAGAGATTTGTGGTGGTGGTGGTGGTGGTGGTGGTGGTGTGGTGGTGGTGGTGGTGGTGGTGGTGGTGGTAGTGGTGGTAGTGGCAATAGTAGAGCAACATAAAATGAAGTGCTTTTCTCAAGAACTCAATGCATTGCCTGATCTGAGAATTGAACACACAATTTATATATGTGTGTGTGTGTCCGTCCATGTATATATATATAGTCCATTTCCATGCTGGCATGGGTTGGATGGTCTGACTGGAGCTGGTAAGCCACAGAGCTGTACCAAGCCCCATTCTGGTTTGGCTTGGTTTCTATGGTTGCCTTTTTTGTGTTACCAGCATCGGTGCCTTTTATGTGTCATTGGCACTGGCCACAACTACGATTTCACTTGGTTTGATGTGTCTTCTCGAGCACAACAAATTGCCAAGGTTTTGATATATATATGTATATATGTGTATATATATATATAATATTATATATATATATTATATATATATATATATATATATATATATATATATATATATATATATGTATATATATATATATATATATTATATATATATATATGTGTGTGTGTGTGTGTGGAGGCGCAATGGCCCAGTTGTTAGAGCAGCAAACTCGCGGTCGGAGGATCGCGGTTTCGATTACCAGACCGGGCGTTGTGTGTGTTTATTGAGCGAAAACACCTAAAGGTCCACGAGGCTCCGGCAGGGGGTGGTGGTGATCCCTGCTGTACTCTTTCACCACAACTTTCTTTCACTCTTTCTTCTGTTTGCCTGCTCGCTTAGCCAGCGGGGTAGCGTCATTTCAAGGCTAAAACAATGCAAAGCACATTGTGACCAGCGATGTGTAACAACATCTGATAGCCTGGTCGGTTACGTGATCACGTGATATATACATATATCAGTTATTCTTTGATTGACTTCATCAGGTCTCCACCTTTGAAATACGAATCATTACAAGAAGATATTTCGTAAACAAATATGATTTCTTTTCCATCCACTTTTTCAAAATATTTAAAAGAATATTCTTTACATTAATTTTACTTGCCATAACGAAAAGACATCTTCCTCTGGATTTCAGTTCTTTTATTATTAATCTGGCCTTAAACCTCATAATAACTCAAAATTATTTATTTTGAAGTAGTTTCATGCACTGAATAAAATCTTTTCTTTGTTTTCCATTTTCAGGATATTCCTTTATAACACAGAGGAAATATGCAGCTAAATTTTGGCATTTGTTTGTTATACTTACACTACTGCCTGTGTATAGACTTTACATATTATGTGAAAGAAGGAGAAGAAGAAGGGACTTACCTCGGGGATATTGCTGTAGATATGCATTTATATGATAGCAATTTACTGACTGACCGAAGTAAGGTAACTTTCAGTCAATTTCAACGCAGCGTCACTCAAAATTCTCAATTATTCAATGTCACAAAATCAGGAAAAATATATACTGCTCAGACACTTGATAGTGATACTCTTTGTTCATATAATCAAGAATGTTTCAAAACCATAAAAATTGCCATTCAACAAGCAAAAGCATTTATAAAGATTTTAAAAGTGCGTGTTGTTATTCAAGACATCAATGATCACCAACCAAAATTTAAAAACGAAGAGATCAACATTCAGTTTTCAGAAGATGCCAGCATCGGTGTGCGACGATCAATCCCAAATGCAATTGACAGAGATGTTGGGCTCCAGAATTCTCAAATAAGCTACCACCTTGGAAATAATATAGATAATCCATTTGCATTATCAACTTCCAAAAGTGTCGATGGAATATCACAACTTTCAATTTTCTTAAAAGAAAAACTAGACAGAGAAAAGCAAGATAAATATGTTCTTGAGATTGTAGCTAAAGATGGTGGTTTGCCACCCAAAGAAAGTGTTTTAATTGTCAAAGTAACAGTTACTGATGTTAATGACAATACCCCAGTTTTTTTACGAAAGGTTTATAACATTACCACCAAGAATAAAGCAAGCAGAATGATGCCAATTATTACATTAACAGCAACTGATTTAGACTCAGGTGATAATGGTAAGGTTTCTTATCATTTCAGTTCAAAGACTGCTTCATCAACTAAAAGTCATTTCATGCTAAATGAAAGAACTGGTGAGATCTACCTGCAGCAAATTTTCCCACTAAGAAGTAAACTCCTCAATGAATTATACGTGCGAGCAACTGACAAAGGAAAACCACCATTGAGCTCAGCTGTTCTGGTTCTTGTAAATATTATCAACCAACAAAACAATTATCCAAGTATTGATGTCAATTTTGTGTCACCCGTTAGTGAGAGCTCAGCAACTATCTCAGAAGACACTGCTGTTGGTAGCTTTATTGCATATGTCATGGTCACTGATAATGACATTGGACTTAACGGTGAGGTGACCTGTGAACTTCACCATGATAAATTTCAGCTTTTAATGTTGGAATCAAAAGAATACAAAGTAAATTTAAAGGATCCAGTTGATAGGGAAGTTCAGGACCATTATGATATAACTATTTCCTGTGAGGATCAAGGTTCTCCTTCGTTAGAAACTAAAAGAAAATTCTCTATCCAAGTCATGGATGTCAACGACGTACAACCCAAATTCACAAAATCAACATTCAAGTTTTTGACTTATGAAAATAAAAAAGCTAATTTTCCCATTGGTTTTATCAATGCCACTGACCCTGATTTAGGACAAGGAGGTCAATTGACCTATTCCCTTTTGACCAATAACAAATATAATTTTCCTTTCCAGATCACAAATTATGGATTTATTTCTACAAGAAAACCATTGGACCATGAAATTAAAAACATTTATAAATTCCAAGTTTTTGTCAAAGACAATGGTAAACCTTCTTTTAATAACACAGCAAATGTTTTCATCGAAGTAATGGATGAGAATGACAATGCCCCCTACTTTTCTTTTCCCAGTGTCAACCCTTTCAGTCTTGATGTCCACTATTATCCCAACAAAAAAACTAATATCACAGTTCTGAAAGCCTTTGACAGAGACAGCCGGACAAATGCTTTTCTCAAATATGAAATACTCAGAGGCAATGACAAACATTTGTTTAGTGTGAATCCTTACACTGGAGTTTTATCTTTTTCTCGTCCAGTTTACCAAGATGATGTTGGATCTTATAATTTAGAATTTATTGTCAAAGACAGTGGAACACCAGTCTTATCTGCAATGACAACAGTGTCCTTGACGCTGACTGTCAGCAATAAGACTTCTAGGATTATGCCTGCCGTAAACAAAAATTTGAATGAAATGGTTGAAGTAGATTTTGCAATAGTAATAGTGTTAGTAGCCATGATTGTATCTATAGCTGTAGTGGTGTCTATAGCAACATGCATAATACGATGTAACAGAGCGAGAAATGCAGCCCAAGGTGGAGCAGTTGAAGTAATGAATCCCTCGTTGAACTCTCGCAGTGAAAGAAGACAATTGATCAACCAAACGGATAGTTCTGTTGTCATTCCCAAAAGTCCCAGCGAAATGAGAAACAGGAATATTCAGTTGGTAGGATTAAGGAGTCAACTCTATTCTGAGGATGTCTCTCAGAATGATTGGAAAACTTCGACCTTAGCCACAAAGCTACCAAGTACCAAGCAGGTAACAACAAATAATGCACACTTATATCCTTATGATCTTGAATAACGATTTTGGTGCGGGGGATGGTGGTGACAAAACCCAGCATCTGGCTGGTACATTTTTTTTTTAACAAAACACTAGAACAAACAATATTATGGGTAAAAATAAAAAAACATAATATATATGTATATATATATATATATATATATATACATATATATATATATACATATATATATATATATATACATGTAATATATGTGAATTTGTGTATAATATTTATATATATATATATATACATGTGTATATATGTGAATTTGTGTGTATATATATATATATATGTGTATGTGTGTGTACGTGTGTGTGCATGTATATGTATGCAAGTGTGTGTGTAAAAATATGAGTATATATATGTACATACACACACATAAGTCTACATATACATATATGTATATGTGTGTTTTTGCATTGGAGTGAATCAGTGTTTGTGTTTGTGTGTGCACACACACACACACATATATATATATATATAATACATACATTATATACATATGTAAATAGATATCTATGATGCATCAACACTGATTCAGATTATACTATGCATACATACATACACATATACATACATAAATATATATGTATATTATATGTGTATATATATGTATGTATATATATGTATGTATATATATGTATATATATATATATATACATACACATACACATATATATGTGTGTGTATAAATAAATATATATATATATGTGTGTATATATATATATATGTATATATATATATGAATGAAAGAATGTTAAAAATATAAGTGTGAATCATCTAATAATGCAGAGAAGATGGGATTAAGACACAATGTCTCCTGCAAAAACTAATTTATTTCAATATTATTCATCAACCAAACCACATTTCATGAAACATAAGTCATTGATCTCAGCTTTTGAAAGATGAAAGAACGACTTAGTAAAACCATCAATCACTACCTAAAAACTTTATTGTCTACAACAACAGTCTGCCATTTTTAGAAAAATGCATATTGACCAACCCCATTTTTCACCCCCATTTCTAATATTTTTATCAATAAAATCATTAAAAAATTTTAAAATATGATTTATGGAAATATTATTATTTGAATTAAGGATTAAGGAAATGATATAATTGGTTAAGTACATTTTAATCAATTAGAATTTTTTGTTTAAAATTGTGTACTGCAGTAGCATTCAAATGGAAGTATGGTATCTCTCTTTATTAACTAATACATTGTGACAAGTTTCGAAGTTTAAAATACTTATAGTTGAATATATGTATTAGTTATTCAAGATAATTATATCATTCATTGGTTAGTATGACATGTGTTCTGCATGATACATATATAACTAGTACATGCATAATTAAAAACTGAAATTACTCTAATAAATACTAAATTATTGAACAAACGTTCTTGAAAAAACATACAAACAACAACATTTAGTCACAACACACCACTAAAACACACATATACAGATACACACATCTGCACACACATTTTGGGGTATATAAAGTTAAGAATTAGTTTCTTTTTACTGATGAAGTAAAAACATTGACTGAATAAGAGATTTCATACTAAGGTAGAATCTAATATTAAGCAAAATATTATTTACTACATATATATATATAAATAGATATAGATAGATCGATAGATAGATAGATATACACACATACATATATATATATGTGTGTGTGCATATATATATATATATGTATTATATATATATATTATATATATTATATATATATATATATATATATATTATATATATATATATATACATACATATATATGTATGCATATATATATATTTATATGTATTTATATTTGTATATATATATATATGTGTACACACATACACATGCAACGTATATATATAAATATATGCAAAAAGGATTTTCTTAAATAAGAAATTATTAGTTACATTCAAAGTTTTTTATAAAAAGCAAATTGGCACAAACCTGATGGAAAGGTGTTTTAGGGTAAGCACGTTCAATGGTTTCAGTTTTTAACATTCAGTTGGTTATATAATAAAGTAAGGGCTTTCACAAGAAGTTCCACTCATGAGGTCAGTGTTAATTTGTATATAGTTTTTTTATAATGTTATTTAATGAAAATATTTAATTCCCAAATTAAACTTCATCAAACATTGTTATTATCAAGAAAATTTTCTAAAAGATTTTTAAAGATACATATATGCACAGACACATACATATATTCATATATGTGTATGTGTGTATATATGTATAATATATATATATATATATATATATATATATATATATGTATATACATGTATATATATAGGTAAATATCAACAATTTAAATTCATAATTTTGTTTACTAAATTCATGTTATATATAATATATGTTCTCATACATACATATATACATATAGAAATATATATGCATATATATAAACTCACATACACTTACATAACATTGAAACTATGTCTAATATATGTAAATATCTGTGTGTGTGTATATATGTATGTATATGTAAATATATATATACATATATATATATATATAATATATATA
>NC_043010.1:10130880-10141179 GCF_006345805.1 Octopus sinensis | reverse complement strand
AAAATAGCCACATGGGTCAGTTCAGTGAACTAAAAGTCTTAAGGCATTGTCCCGACATAGCCACAGTCCAATTTTTTAAAACAACAAAATAAAATATAAATTACCTTTATAAAGGAATAAGAAGTCTTTTATTTTGCTGGAATAAAACACATTGAACCAGTAAATTTTCAAGTGTAAGGAAAATAATGTTACTGGAATTTAAATTGTGTTTAAAGTCACTTAAGCAAGAATTTGTATTGATAGTTACATGCTGATATTACCAATCATTTCTTGAATGACTCATTGTACTATTTTACTTTAAAAGTTTTTAAAACATAGCTATCTGTGTAGGGTTAAGAATTCACATTGAACCACATGGTCGTTGGTTCAATCCCCACTGCTTGTCATTGGAACAAGAGTCCTCCACAATAGCTATGAGTTGATCATGCTTTGTAAGTGGATGCAGGCCGGGCAAATGCTTAGCGGTAATTTCGTCTGTCCCTCGTTTGAGTTCAAATCTGCAGAGGTCGACTTTGCCTTTCATCCTTTCAGGGTCGATTAAATAAGTACCAGTTAGCACTGGGGTCGATTGTAATCAACTTAATGCGTGTGTCTGTCCTTGTCTGTTTCCCCTCTGTGTTTAGCCCCTTGTGGGTAGTAAAGAAATAGGTATTTGCTAAACAGAAACGGTGTGGATGCACATTGGCAATTACATGTTACAAATGCTCACATACTCACCAATACACAGTACGCACTCATGCATGCACACATGTGTACACACACTTACATGTCCAAACACAGTGTTAGAAAGAGAAGAAATAGAACTCATTTGCAAATAGACCTTACACACACACTTCTTTTTTACAGCTAAAGCCAAAGAAATTATTAATGTGTACATACATGCATACATACAAATATATATATACATATATTATATATATATATATATACTATATATATATACATATATATAGATATATATGTGAATATATTTGTATGCATGTTTACATAATATATATTACATACATCTATACATGTATATGTATGTATGTATGTATATTAAGCTGCTGATGTATATTGATAACAAACCCAATAATTTGGGAGGTGCACAAAAATAACTTGTAGTAATTATTCTTCACAATTTTTGCAGACACTCTCTTCTTATACAGGAATGCTTTAGTATAATCATTTCTAAATGCAGGTACACAGGTAGATAAGAGTGCATAAACATCCATATATGTATATATATATGTATATATACACACACACACACATATATATATACATACATAAATATATATATATACACACACAATGTATATATGCAACCTACAATGTGTGTATACATACATATATACACACACATATACTTACATACATACATTTGAATATATATATTATATATATATTATATATATATATAAACATAATACCATAGGTAATAATAAATTATTATTACCAGTGGCCTAGCACAAAAACGAATTAGTCATTAGACGTATATTATTCATATAGAAATACAAATAGAGGCTTCCAATAGGAAATAGTAGAAACCATGGTCTGGGAAAACAGTTGAGATGGTAAACGTTTTTAATTTTCATTCCTTTTGAAAATTTATCCTTTTTTTGTGTTTTTTGAGATTTTACTGCTCTTTCTAGCACAACACTTTCCTATTTGGAAGCCTCTTATTGTATTTATAGATATATATATATATATATTATATATATCTATATATATATATCTATATATATATATATATGTTATATATATATATATATATACATATATTATAATATATAGATATATATATATATATATATATATATATTATATATATAATTATATATTTATATAATATATATATTTATATATATATATATAATTTATATATATAGTATATATATAATATATATATATATATATATATATTTATATATAATGTAGTATAGAATATATTTTATATATATATATATATTTTTATATATATATATATATATATATATGTGAATCTATATAGTTATATATATCTATATATTTTATATATATTATAGTATATATATATATATATATCTTATATATACTATATATATATATACTACTATATATATTTATATTACATACCTATACATCATATATATATATATATATATATATATATATATTATATATAGATTTATATATATATTATATATATATATATTTATATATATTATATATATATATATATATAATATTTATATATATATATATAATATATATATAAATCATATATATATATATATATAATTATATATATATATATATATAATATGAGGATATATCGATATTTAAGTGTCGAAATTATCAAGTGGCCCCATGAAAGAAATACATTACAAAGGTAAAAAAATTTTTAACAATTAAAAATGAGGGTGTCTAAAAGACACCAACATGCCGAATAGCAGTCAAAACACTGACTATAGTACCACGTTAAATGTTCATATCGCACCATGAGGTAAAGCGGAGGGACAAAACATACAGCAAAAATTATTGAATAATTCAAGATCCAAGGATTTTGGTTCTGCTTTAGATAAGCTTTACCGTCATCAATTGAATATATCAAGGGAATAAATACAGATATATATATGCACAGCACACGATATACTATACTTACTACGAGCGTCGTACATACATACATATGCACGTGGGGACACAGCCAGTTTGAATCGCCCGCCGAATCACCGCATAAGTACGATATGGTTAAACATAAGCACCGCAGTGAATATAATAACGAATTATATAAATTTATATATGAGGATAATATCGATATTTAAGTGTCGAAATTATCAAGTGGCCAGCATGAAAGAAATACCTACAAAGGTAAATAATTATATTATATATATATTTAATATGTATATTATTATATATTATATATTATATAATATATATATATATAATATATATATATATACTTAAACGCAGACAAGAAGTCCTTACAGACACACACATGCATATCACACATACACATTTTGGTGCATATATTTATTGATATTTTGATGGGTCAATAGGGTGATGTTGTTTTTATAGGATGTTGTGTGGAAGACTGAGAGTATGTATCACTTAAAACGGAATTCTGTGTCTGCATGAAAGCAAAGACTCTGTGAAGATAAGGGTGTTTTGTGCATTGAAGAAAATTGCTATTTTTACTGTCTTGCAGAAGTAAAATTTAAAATTTAAATGAAAAGCAAAAGATACCCAATACATTAACACATCCTGCAGTAATCATATCCAACATAATCAAAATCGCTCCTGAAATCATTTCTTACATGCAACAAAGCTTACTTCAATAGAAATATACAGATATGCCGTAACGCTCTTAAATTACTTCATAACGTACCCTCTCCCCCAAAAAAGTCCAGATCAAATACATTGAACAACATTAAAACTGTAAACAGGAAAGGAAGGTAATTTGGTATAACCCACCTTGCAACTTATCAACTCCAAACACTTCCCCAGAACAAAACTATGTATATATATATATATACACACACACTCGCACACACACACAGACATACACACACACACACACACCACACACACATGCATATGTTTATTTCATGCTACTGCATTATTCAGGATTGGTTGACTCAGTGTATTATCAGACAAAATATTTCGAGGATATTTAGATACATCTTTTTAATGTTTCAAGTTCAAATCACACCAGTGTTGGCTTTATCCTCCTAGTTCGTTCAATTTTTTTTTTTTTTGATAGAAATAAAGTTAAATTAAAATACATGGGTAGTAATAGTTCTCACATTGACAATGCTCTTCTAAAGAACTATTACTACCCATGTATTTTAATTTAACTTTATTTCTATCAAAAAACAAATATTATTATTATTATTACTATTATTATTATTATTATTATTATTATATTATTATTATTATTATATCATTATTATTATTATTATATTATTTATTATATTAGGGTGGCAAGCTGGTAGAATCGTTAGCACACCAGACAAAATCCTTAGTGACATTTAATCTGTTTTTATGTTCTGAGTTCAGTTGCTCTCAAGGTTGATCTTGCCTTTCAGCCTTTCAGGGTCCTTATAAAATAAGTACCAGTGAAGCGCTGGGGTCGATCTAATCAACTGGTCCCTTCACCCCAAATTTCAATCCATGTGCCAATTGTAGATAGGATTATTATTATTATTATTATTATTATTATTGAGTGAGAGAGCAGTTCATGCCATCAAAGTGACACTGGGGTAAAATATACGAAGCCCAATATACCCATCATGACTACCCGTCTGATAAGGGCACACCAGGCACATGCATCACAACCATATGTGCACGACATGGTGATCTCATATCAAGATAAACAGCACATGACCTTGCAGGTGGGGCCCAGTTAGAATTTTCTTCAGGTTGAGTAGCCCATCCGCTCAAACGGTCCCTGAATAAGGGTTGTTTAAGGAGTTGAAAGAACCACCCATGTTTCCAGAGGTGAATTATTCAAACCCCAAAGAATCCCTCTCAACACATGGCTATGATGCTCCCCCACTACTTCTGTTTGTGATCAGAGATGCACATATCGTCAGCCACTAAGGAACATGCTCAACTGGTTAGGTCCAACAACTGACAAGCAAATCTGTGGTATTGAGCAGAATATTTGCTGTAGCCCATCTTTTATACCAAGACAAAACAATGTACATGATAACACTTCCAATTATTATTATTATCATCATTATTATTATTATTATTATTATTATTATCATCATCATTATTATTATTATTATGCTATTATTATTATTATTATTATTATTTATTATTATTATCATTACTCATCATCCTTATAATGATTAGGTAAGGAGATATAGAAAATTTTTTAAATCATACCAAGTGAAACGTTATCAATGTAACTAATTATTATTATTATTGTATTTATTTATCACTAATTAGACTAATTAGAACTGTAATCAATATCATGTTGAACTGTTTTACACATGGTTTCAGGTGTTTTCAAATTAGACATCTAAGCCGGAATTTGAAATGAAAATAAAATTTCTTCATTGACTCTGTAAGCAGGGAGTTTCTCTTTAGTTTCTGATTCAATAAACAGCTGATCTTTAAGCTTCCATCTCTTCCAATAACCACAGGAATGTTTCACAGGGGAGCCTATCAATGTGGCCAGCTGCTGTGGCACTTTTGGTAAACCATACCTATCAGAAATGAATATGGTGGAGAACAAAACATGGTGTCATGCTATGCGTGAAATATCTCTTTAGAAACCTGCTTCCTGTAGCTATAGTGTTATCCAAGCTCATTAAGAAACCAGGATAACGAAGAAGCAGCTTGCTGATATGTATTTAATGTTATTTCATAAAATTGCTCAAAACAAAAGGTAATTTTGATTCCAGAAATATAATTAATTATTCTTTTTAATTATGAGATCTAAATCATAGACAGACACACACACATAACATTATTAATTTGCTAGTAATATCAGTGTATTAGATTAGCGGAATCATTAAAAGTGTAGTAGAAAATACAGTATTTGTTTCAATTCCACACATTCTGAGTTCAAATCCTGTCTCCCATCTCCCATTCTTATGGCCTGGTAAAACAAAGTACCAGTCAACTACTGGGACTGAGGGTACTGGCTAACCCCTTCCCATTAAAATTGCGATCCTTTTGCCAAAATGTCAAATGTGCATTATATATTTTCTACAGCCCCATCTTTTCCCCCACAATAAGATTTCTGACTTTATTATTAACAGAATTTTACAATTCAGAAAGGGTAGAAATATATTTCAGTTATCTGATAATAATCATTTTGATATCAAAATTTTGTAAGAGAAACATAATAATAATAATGGCAGTGAATAATGTGCTTTAACTTCTTTGTAATCTTTGTATTGAGTTTGACAATAATTAACATAAATCCAGGTATAATTATGAGACATGTAAGTGCATTTGTTAGCAGTTACAATAAGGAGGTAATGTGAAAGATTGTCAAAGGATCAACAGTGAGTAAATTGTAATAGAAGAAATAAAATGAAAGTGAGTGGAGAGATGAGGTGTTTATCTGCTAAGCTTGAGTAGAGTAGATAACAAAAGAGTCTGAGAAAAAATTTTAAATATGAAAAAAATTTTAAATATGAGTGTGCTGGAAGAAAATATTTGTAAACGATTTGAGTGATAGGTGTCACTGGCAAAATAAATATGTAAAGACATTTATAAGATTCTAACAAACAGCATGAGTTATCTCCCATCAGTTATATGTCCATAACTTCTGACTTACCTATATACATCATATATTATATATAGTATGTATGTATGTGTGAATGTATGTGTGTGTGTTGTCTGTCTATATGCATGTATGTATGTATGTATGTATGTATGTATGTGTGTGTACGATGGTATGTGTGCATGTATGTATGTTTACATATATATGTGTGTGTGCATGATAAATCTTATACAGGAAAGGTTGACTGTAACTTTGAAGTCATTGTCAACATTTTCCTGGTAAGAGTTAATATATATCTTAAACCTTCAGTTTAAGGTTAAATTGTTTTTATTTGCAACTTGACATAAATACAGACACAATACATACATACATACATACATACATACATCATACATACATACATACATACATACATACATACATACATATACACCTCTAGTGCAATTTAATAACTGGTATTAACTAATTTATGAGTATTTCTATTCTTGTAGCTGTGTTTGTATAATTCATTATGAATCCAGATACTGGGTGTTTAACAGACTACTTGCAGAAAAAAAAAATCAAAATGTAAAAGACTGTTTATAAGGTTTTTAATTACATCATCTTACAAATATTTCATTAAGAAAGGATGATCATTAGGAACATAATGGAAATTACAAAATCACAACTTATTGTCAAAACATCAGAGATATGTTATCATTATGTGCAACAGTTTTGGATTATAAAGATACTGAAATATACACATACATATATTCTCTTTACTCTTTTACTTGTTTCAGTCATTTGACTGCGGCCATGCTGGAGCACCACCTTTAGTCGAGCAACTCGACCCCGGGACTTATTCTTTTGTAAGCCCAGTACTTATTCTATCGGTCTCCTTCGCCGAACCGCTAAGTAACGGGGACATAAACACACCAGCATCGGTTGTCAAGCGATGTTGTGGGGGACAAACACACACACACACACAAACACACACACACACACAAACACACACACACACATATATACATATATATACATATATACGACAGGCTTCTTTCAGTTTCCGTCTACCAAATCCACTCACAAGGCATTGGTCGGCCCGGGGCTATAGTAGAAGACACTTGCCCAAGGTGCCATGCAGTGAGACTGAACCCGGAACCATGTGGTTGGTTAGCAAGCTACTTACCACACAGCCACTCCTGCGCCTATGTGTGTACACACATATATAAATATATAATCTCTTATTATAATATATATATATGCATGTGTTTATGTCTACATACACACAAAATAGGCCTTGTACAGTTTGCTTCTCGCAAATTCTCAATAGTCATTCCAAGGCTACAGTAGTTTGGTAACTTACCACAAATCACAATGGATATACTCATCCAACCTAAATTTGTTGAAACTGCTTGTATCACAGTCATGTCAGAATTTAGTACCTGATTGCCCACATGCCAGAGTATACTTTCATTAGATATATTTGCTTCCTAATACTGATAAAATATAAGTACCAGCAAAATACTAACTTGAGTGAAGCAGCAAGCTGGCAGAATCTGGGAAAAGTTTTTAGCAGAATTTTGTTTGTCTTTAGATTCTGAGGACAAATTTTGCTGTGGTTGACTTTGGCTTTCATCCTTTCAGAGTTTTAGAAATATATACCAGATAAGCATTGGAATCGATATAATTGGCTAACCCAACCCTCTGATATTACTGGTCTTGTAAAAAAACTTAAATCTAATATATTTAGTTGATTTAATATGCTACATTTTTTTCCCGTAAAAGGAACTAATTTATGACCATTAAACAGTTTTATTTAATCAATTAAGGTATTATGACAGTCAGAATATGCAAAATGCTTTGTGGTCTATAGTTTTACTCCTTTACATTCTGAATTTCAAGTCCTGTTGGAAACAAATTATGCCCTTCATACATCTGTGTTCTATGAAATCATTTCCATTTAATTAGTGAAATTGATTTAATTCGTTCTTCTCTCTCAAAGATTCTGTGGGCTTGCAACCATATTAGAAATTATTATTTAAGCATTTAATGTAACATACCAGCATAGATTTGAGTGAACAAGATGTGATGATGGTAACAAAGTTAGAAACTGAGCAGTTCCAACATGAGGTCATGGCTAGATTAGATTTACCTTCTTTGCTTTGGAGTGGTTGACAAAGCACCAACAATATACTTTCGCCCATTTAGCTGTATGCAATGATCCCTTGCTAAAATTGCTTTGGCAATTTAGCTAAAAAGAAATCAGTAATTATTAATGATATCATAACTACTAATTATTTTGTTGAATCTTAGGAGAGTAATTTTGCAAATAATGAATGTATGCACCAGTTCTAGTTCACTTCTTTATTGTTTACTTGTCAATTGTTAACTAATCAACCAGTTAACGAAATGATTGTTTGGTTAATCATTCAGTCAACCAATCAACCAGTTAAGTCTGTCAGTCACCATTTGTGCAATCTCATTGATGACATGGCCTCTCTCCTGAAGCAAACTAGAGTAGAGAAGGCATGTCATTGATGAGATTGCAAATGGTGGTCAAAGGACTTTGACAGACCTAGCTAATGTACTGACTGAAGAAATGGTTAATCAAATAATCAATGTTAATTAGTAAAATAATTTACCAACTGATGAATAATAAGGAAGTGAAATAGAATCAGCGTGTGTGTTTATTATTAGCCAAAGACCCTTTTAAGATAAATAAAATATGTTCCAACACATGAGTTTACAAAACCAAATACAGAAATGAAATATTATTAATTAGCTTTCCCACTAATTATACTTATTGTAAATCAATTACTTTACACATATAAATTTTTTCAAAATATTCTTCAAAATATATTGATTTCTGAGATAAATACTTTATGTTACTTTTTCTATACTAAACTGACCTTATAAATTTCCACTATTATAGTTTATCTGCTTTGAAAATTATTCTTAGAACTTTTGTTTTTTTTTTATGTTCCACAGCCAAGGGAAGCACACGCCTGTATGCAATAGACTTGAAGAATGAAGATGGCCATAGCACTTACAGAAAATACTTTTAAGAGAGAAAGGGAACGAAAAAAAAGGAAAATATCAAACCCTTAAGTACTTTCTCACAGAGTTGGTGACACTCGTTAAACTGCAATATAGAGAAAGGACACCCACTCAATAAGATAGAAGAGAATAAGGTAGTGGAACCAAGTGAAATGGGTTGGTCAGTTTTAATGATGTATAAAATTATCATAAAAGGAACAGATGGATGAGATAATTTCTTGTAAAGGTGAAGTTTTTAACTGTAAAGGACTCCTAATTACCCCCTATTCCTCCTTCCCCCTTTTTCTTCTTTCTGTATCTCGATCTACTGATCAATTTGTATTTTTGATCTTGCCAGTGGGGCCAACCTAACTCAGGTACCCTTGAACATGCTACGGATAGGGTTAAGGCCTGGTTTCCAAAACCATTTTCTAAAGTGAATCTGCATGTGACATCTTCAGGATCGTTCTAGCCAAAAACATCCTCTCTGGCTCCAATAAACATCCTCAAACTTGAGCCATTGGTTCTGTAGACTGACTCGGTGGCCATGGAATGCTGCTTTGAATTCAGACACAAATATTTCAAATGAAACTGCCAATGTATATTCGAGTTGTATTTATTGCCGCTGCTGCAATGAAAGCTATAACATGTCCTTACTTCCAGTTTTATCACAGTTAATTAATTATGTTACAATTCATCTTTCCACTATCATTGTATTTAATTTTTTCACATATTATTCATTGGGAGAAGAGTATTGTAACTAACCTTAACATGAATGCATACATACACACACAAATATGCTCATACACAAACTTAACAAACAAACATTCACAATTATATACACTCACATACAAACATATATACACTCACATACAAACATATATACACTCACATACAAACATGTATACACACATGCTTACAAAAATTAATATTTCCGTGATAATCTATTTGATTTAGTTCCAATTAAAATATCAAAATGACGTAAAAATTATGAACAACAGAATTTATGATAAATGAATATTTCTGTAAAATTTTATTAACATTGTTACCATGTCAGAAGGTCATATTTAGTTATT
>NC_043010.1:10108380-10125880 GCF_006345805.1 Octopus sinensis | reverse complement strand
AATGTGACAGTCCCGTAAGGGAATTACACCACCGCCATTTAGCCCTAGGAAACATTGACGTCTCCTGTCGGCTTTGACACATTTTCTGTGTCCTTATATTTGCAAAGGGGAGGTAATCACCCCTGCCAGCTGGGACTAAGCACCTGAAGACATAGGTTTCTGAGTCTGTTGCTCATCGTCAGTCCAGGGTAGCCTGCCTCACTCGCTGAAATGACTGCAACCTCTTCGCAAATATATATTACAAATATATATTTCGAAATGTTTCTGAATGTGTAATACAGCAGTAATTAAGAGAATATTAAAATGTAACTTTTGAGTTAATGCAATGTTAATATAAGGATGACTGATTATCAATTTTATTTTGCTTGATTATTAATAATTATTTCTAAATTAGCCATGACAGCACAGATGTTTTAAGGGGTGTCTGTTATATTAACCTAAGTCTTAAGCGATGCTTCATTAATAATGATGATGATGATAATTCTTTCTAATTTTGGCACAAGGCCAATAATTTTGAGCGTAGTGGAATTAGTTGATGCTATCAGCCCCAGAACTTGATTGGTACTTTATTTTATCCACAACAGAGGGATGAGAGTCGAAGTTGACCTCATCAGGATTTGAAATGTGAACATGAAAAGTCAGAATAATAATAACAAGGATAATAATAATAATACACAATGAGAAGAGTACAATATGATTTGTATTAAATAAAAATTCACTGTTTATTGAATTGAACAATATTTCAACTGCATGTCGGTACTTCTTTGACTTCATAACGAAAACTGAAAAATTTGCAGAAATACAGAAGTTCAAACTTTGAACTAGATTATCCAGGATTCCTTTTTAGACAAAACAAAAAGTCATCAATTTTCATTTTTCACAACTGGTAACAAAGGTAAAGAGACAAGAAGAACGAAAAAAAAAAGAAAGGAGGAATGAAAACCCTCAGTCAAAATGTCTTGTGTAAATGTGATGGTAACTCTGCTGTCATTTTGTTCTTGATGATGATGATAATGGCGGTGAGCTGGCAGAACTGTTAGCATGCTGGGCGAAATGCTTAGCAGTATTTCGTCTGCTGCTACATTCTGAGTTCAAATTCCGCCAAGGTCGTCTTTGCCTTTCATACATTTGGGGTCAATCCGCATGTCTGTCCTTGTTTGTCCCCTCTGTATTTAGCCCCTTGTGGGTAATAAAGAAATAGATGATGATGATAATGATTTCTAGCAGTTTAGATACAAGATCAGACATTTTGATAAAGAAACACATTCACAAAAATTAATCCAGAGTACTTCACTGGTATTTCGTTTTATCGACCTCACAAAGATAGAAAATGCAAACTTAGCAAAATGACTTGAGCCCAGAATACTAAGAACCACAGCTAAACACCAGACTTATGTACTTACTTGTACTTGTGACGGTGTTCACCCAGGGCGGGTCATCTAATATGCCCGTCTGTGGCAGCATATATGATATTTATGGGACTGACTGACTGACTGACTTGACAGCATTCACCCGGGGTGGGTTGAGCTGGCTTCATTCATCCTCAATGCTGCATCTCTCACAAATGCCGACTTGGACAAACAACATTGTGGGCTCTCAGTATACAATTGTATCAATCTCCAATACTTACATTTGATACTTACATTTTTGATTTCAAATTTTGGCACAAGGCCAGCAATTCTGGGAGAGTGGTAAGTCAATTACACCAACCACAGTGCTCAACTGGAACTTATTTTATTGACCCTGAAAAGATGAAAGGCAAAGTCGACCTGGATGGAATTTGAACTTAGAATATATATAGAGAGACGAGATGCTGCAAAGCATTTTGCTCAACATGCTAATGATTCCGCCACCTTGCCACCTTGGAACTTCTTTTATTGATCTTTATTTAGCAATATTCCGTGTCTTTATCGGCGTAAAGGGATCTAACTCCATCAGAATAAATGCCATGTGATATTGGTTCAAGGCATTTAACATTAATGTCTTGCTTACATACACTGGCACACATACATACACACATACTCATATATACATACATATGTGTGAAAGAGAGAAAACACTGGTCCTAGCATTCCTGTCAGTTTTAGATTTTGGTCTGCAAGTCATTTACTGTAAGTGAGCTGAGGACTTTCTGCGACTGACTTTGAATCTTGACAATGGTGTTAAGATGGTGACTTTTAAGCTGCATTTTCATCTTGAGGAAGAGCTGGATGTCTTCAGGTGCTAAATTTGGTGAATAGGGCGGGTGCAGGAGTGATACCATGTTATTTTTTATGAGAAATGAGTGAGGAGAGTTCGGTGACAGGGTGCATTGTTATTGTGAAGAAACCAATTCTTCTTGCCCCACAGATCCGGTCACTTTTGCTGAATGTCCGACCGCAAATGCTTCAAAGCATTGCAGTAGAAGAGTCTGGCCCTGGGGGATGAATTCCTGAGGCACAATGCCACATTTTCAGTGTGGCACTTGTGGCAGATCTTCCAGATCGCACATTGTCTTCTAGGGACCTTCTGCTTTTTTGAAGTGCCTGTGCCACTCAAAACATTGCGTATGACCCATTTCCTCATTGCTGTAATGCTCAATGCCTTTGTTGCGGACTTCTCAAGTTAAACGCAAAATTTCATGCTGTCTTTTTATAATATAATAATAATAATAATAATAATAATAATAATAATAATAATAAAACATTGTGTACAGTGCTCAGGTGCACTACAACTCATCTAAAGTTTTGTTCTTCTCCATGACAAAATAGCAGACTGCAGTAATACACATGATCACAAATGTACAAATTTCACATCTTGCAAAGAAAACGCAGCAATGTCACTTGACACACTGCCTCATGAAGGTCACTGTTATCTCTCACTGCATACACAACCATTGGCGTGCTACCGAACAAGTCTGCAAACTTCTTGATACCGCCTCATACTCTCAGGATACAAGAAGGTAAGTATATGAGAGAATATGGACAGTAGATCATGAAAGACGAGTGGTAATTTCCTAAATGTGCAAGAGGAGAGTGATAGATGGTTAGAAATGGGAGTTTGGGTGATATTAGTGAATGGTGAAGAAAGGTAAAGATGTGGTCGCCTCTAAATATCAGTCTGAAAGGGGAAGGTGAAAAAAAAATGTCTCAGGAAGGAAGAGGTGATAGGTGACAGTACAGGATGAGTGGATAATAGTATAATAATAGTATAATAGTATAATAGTATAATAATATGATAATAGTATAATAAGTACAGGATGAGTGGATAATAGTATAATAATAGTATAATAGTATAATAGTATAATAATAGTATAATAGTATAATAATAAATCTGTTGATAGATCAGGAAATAGGGAAAATATGTATGTGGTAGGAGAGTTGGGATAGAAAGAGGTAAGGGTGCTATGGACCCTGTCAAAAGCTTTCTCCTATCAATGAATGTCAAGTTTAATGGCTTAGTTTTACCTAAATACTTTTTCTGTAGCTGCCTTATTAAAAAGAGGGTATCAGTAGTACTACTAACTAGCACAACACAAAACTACATCACATCTAACATTATTCTCTTCTTTATTAGTTGGGCTATGATTCTTCCTCCAACTTTCATGACCTGGTCCAGCAATGTGATATCTCTGAATATACTTCTAACTAAGGGATCTCCTTTACCCTTGTAACAGTTGACTATAATTCTTCTACGCCAGTTATCGTGTATAACACTTTCCTGTATAATCTGTTTTACTATGCAGATAGCTGTATCCTACTCAGCCAGGTATTTTAAGCATTTCAGAGTTGACTCCTGATGGATCAGGTGCTTTCCCTGCTTTCATATCCTTAATTGCTTTATCCATCATGCTGCTGTCAACTAGAATAGCTGGTCCCTGTGTTGGCTCCAAATTTAATAGTTTTCCATAGTAGCACTTCCATGCAAACTTTCTTTTCAGAATCTCTAAGTGAAAGAGTACGATTATCCATCCACACACACACACATACACAGATTGCCCACATCTCAATTCTTTCTGATACATATGTGTGTGTGTGTGTGTGTGTGTGTTAAATGTAGATGGGTGTGTGTATCATCATTCGTTAGTATACTGACATTGCTCCACGCACATTCATTTACTTGCCGAAGCTTAAATTGAAACCCTTTAGGAGCAGAGTGATAAAATGAATACCAGAAATACACTGGAAACATTTCAATTGAACATAAATACATTCCTTTATTATAACAATTGGCTTTGTGTGTATAGTCAGAACAAATCAATATATTGCCAAAGAATATTATAGCTCCAATCAGTCTTGCTGAGCATTTAATCAAGGTACATTACTCTGCTTGCCTTATCCTGATATATCGGGAAAAAATAGGTCACGTTGCTGCTACTATTGCTGCAGCTGCAGCTCGTGCTGTTGCTACCACTGCCACCATTGCTGCTGCTGTTGCTACTAACTACTACTACTACTACTACTACTACTACTACTACTACTACTACTGATACTGATATTACTAGGGCTGGAGTTATGGCTTTAGTTTTTAATTAAAGAAGGATGTTGGCACGGATAAAGTGCATTGAGCATCGACTGCAATTTTGTGAGTCTGACACTTCCGACAACAATTTTTCTGTACCTGCCACCCCACCCTCCATGCAAGGTAGACTACTCTGCATTACCTCAAAGCAAAACCAAGAGGCAAAAAAAAGGTGACCTTCTTCATCTTCTAAAATGTGAGAAAAATATATTTATAGTGATGGGATTTTTTAAAATGAAATTTGTAAAATCTTTTGACCAATGTTTAAAAAAGTTGGTTAAAATATAAAACAATATATATGTACGTATATATATCTCTAAGTATGTATCTATATATATATATGTGTGTGTATATATATATATACATAATAATACATATATAAATACACATATACAAACACACACACACACACATATAAATATATATTTATATATGTTTGTATACATATACATACATACATATATATATATAAATGTATATTCATATATGTTTGTATGCATATACATACATACATACATGTATATATATATATATATATTTATATATGCACATATATATATATATACCTTACAAAGTTGTAAGGTATATATATATATACCTTACAACTTCACTTTGTTATATATATATATTAATAATAATAGGTCCCAAACGTTTCTGTGCCCTACACTCCTATGAATATTTGATAAATTTTGACACACCCCTACTACAGTAATATCATATATAAAAATGAAAAACCTAATTTTCTAATACATGATTACTTTCCTCTCTCCTCTTTCTCTCTCTCTCATTCTTTCTCCTGTTGTTATTCGAACCACTCACCAACTCATTGTTGTATGTGTGAACAAACTGAATAAAGAAAAAAACAGAAAACACATGCTTCTGATTCAGTAGGTAATGTGCAAATTAAATGTAGATCAGCGAAATAGAAATAACCAAACAATGAAATCAAATACCATTGTGAACATAAAATTCAATGATTTCTTTGATCCCGCTTCTCATTCATCACTTTTATCAAAACATGGTGTTTTTCTTGCTGATTATGATCCGCAGATCTATCTGTGAATTCAGGTGATTTCTAGATTTTGTTTTGATTGACAAAAGATAACAGATTCATGTCAGTATGTCATTGCAGAAGGAACGTGAACTGAGTTCTTGGTCAGAATCTTTGAAGAGCTAAATCTACATTTGTAGTACACCTGTTCTCATTTCTACTGGTGTTTGGTAAAAAAAAACAAAAAAAAACAAAGAGAAGAATACACACCCTGTTAAATGATTCGTTGATTAACTAATAAAAGAACATATGGAGAAAACAGGTTTTGCTTTGAGACCCCAAGTTGTCCTAAGGCTTTACAAGGAGCTTGTGCTAAGCTGGCAGAGATCTCTGGATCACAACATTATAACAAAAATTGGATCATGTGGCAGCACCAAGAAACATGACAACAAAAGAATTATATGGTTACAAACTGTATTTTGTTTTTTCATTAAAAAAAGGGCCAGAGACAAAAAAAATTTTACTAATTACTAATTTACTAATTACTTAAATGTTTTTTAGAGATGATTGATATCTGTCATTTTAAGAAATGTGAAAAAATATAAAGACCCACCCCCTTCAGTCATGAATGAGCATGGGATTGCATCTAGAAAGTTCCCCTCTGAGGCACAAGTTCAGTCAAAGTTGTTTATGGAAGACCAGCATACCAGTCTCCCCTCTCCATGACATCAATGTTATCCAAGGGAATGGCAAAGACTGTCGCAATACATTTCTACAGCTGAGTAAACTAGAGCAACATGAAATAAAGTGTCTTGCTCAAGAACACAACACATAGCTCAGTCTGAGAATTGAGCTCATTACCTCATGATTGAAAGCCTGACGCTCTAACCACTGAGCCAATTAATACAGTTCTGAATTACCTTATGGAAATGACATGGTCATGGTGGGAATGCCTTATGCCTTTGGCCTTAGATTCAGCTGTGTAACACCAGTAATACCTCTACCAGCAACAACAACAACAACAGCAGCACCACCATCACCAGTAACAACATTACCAGAGTATTTTGCAGTTTTGTATTTTCTGCTAAGATTGTTTGAACTATTACAAACATTGAGATTATACATTATTAGACAGAATGAATATGATTCATTTGAATCTGCCCAGGGTTATCTCTCTTTAAGTATTTCCCATTGAGGAAGGCTAAAGAGCCAGAAACATGCATCTGGGAATCTGATAGCAAGTGCAAGGCAGATATGGTGTTTCTTACACCTTTTTCCATAAGAGAAAATTCTTTCTTCATCGTAACTGCAGTAAATTTGCTTTTAGAAATTAGAATATGTCACAAACACATTTTAACTAGCCTAAAGTTCATTTATTCCTAATCACTGCTTGGTACTGATGCTATTATACTATCTTAATTATTTATATAATTAGCAGAAATATATAAAACATATAGGCACAGGAGTGGCTGTGTGGTAAGTAGCTTGCTAGCCAACCACATGGTTCCGGGTTCAGTCCCACTGCGCGGCACCTTGGGCAAGTGTCTTCTACTATAGCCTTGGGCCGACCAAAGCCTTGTGAGTGGATTTGGTAGACGGAAACTGAAAGAAGCCTGTCGTATATATATATATATGTGTGTGTGTATTTGCATGTCTGTGTTTGTCCCCCTAGCATTGCTTGACAACCAATGCTGGTGTGTTTACGTCCCCGTAACTTAGCGGTTCGTCAAAAGAGACCGATAGAATAAGTACTGGGTTTACAAAGAATAAGTCCCGGGGTCGATTTGCTTGATTAAAGGTGGTGCTCCAGCATGGCTGAAGTCAAATGACTGAAACAAGTAAAAGAGTAAAAGAGTAAACTACTCTCTATATTTCATATACTGGTTATGCTTTTCTTTAATATCTGAAATTAGCTTGATCTCTATGTACGTATAGTATCTGTATATACATACACATACATGTATGTTCTTTTCTCTTTTAAATTTTGCCCTTTAGCATTTAAACTGACCATATTTGGCCAAAATATTTTATCTCTTTTTATGTTCAAACTGGCCTCATCTGGTTTCTCACACCAACTCTACTACAGCATCCAGAACGTTAACAGTTACCTCATCAAAATCTCATAGTTACAAATGGGTTGGTATGCATCCTTATGTTCCAATAGTAATAAGTATGAAAGTGAAAGTGTATCTTGGGTACTGGATTTACAAGGTGAGAGAAATGATTAGAGGTCAAACATTTACAGACAAACAGTATCTCCATAAATGTATAAATACATACATATATATATATATATATAGATATATATATATATATATATTATTGGTGAATTGAAGAAATGGAGTTGAACGAAGATTGAACAGAAATCGTTTTATTGCATTCTACACGTGTTTCGAAAGGCACAATTTACCAAATTCCGATTGAATAAGGAGACCATATTGTGTCTTTCTCTTCAGGAAGAAATAGGAAATCCGTTGGAAAAAACAAAAACAGAACAGAGGGGAGCAAAACATGGGCCATGGGCTCTTAGAAGCCTCGTTCAATTTGTTTTGCTCCGCCTCTGTTCTGTTTTTGTTTTTTCCAACGGATTTCCTATTTCTTCCTGAAGAGAAAGACACAATATGGTCTCCTTATTCAATCGGAATTTGGTAAATTGTGCCTTTCGAACACGTGTAGAATGCAATAAAACGATTTCTGTTCAATCTTCGTTCAACTCCATTTCTTCAATTCACCAATAATATTAAAATTCAATTATCCGCACCAACGCACGGTTGCAACACCATATGGTTGTACCTCCAACCGTGCTGTCTTCTGCTGTGATTTTTGCTACCAAGGTATCGGTTAAACTTTTGATTAATCTGCAACAAGATTATTCATCTTTCTATTTCACAAAATATATATATATACATATATATATATATATATATTCTGAAAAAACAAAACATTGTCACAAAGTATTATTGATTTAGCTTATCAATTTGCTAGACATTTATCTCAAAAATTATATCCATACTAACGCATATAATGTTTTCTTAAGTTACATTCAAAAACCCGTGAGGAAACCTTGTTAACTTAACTACATACAAACACCAACTTAGATTTCATAGTTATTAACAGATCTGAAAATGAGTCTATCTTCCTCTTTTAATAAAAGAATAAACTAAAAGTAGTAATCTCCCTTGATATTGATAGAACTGAGAAATTCTTCAGACGGAATAAATTTCAATAGCTGACTTATATTATTAACAATAAATTTAGGCATGTCAAATATTGTAGTTTTTGATATGACTCTTTTCTTTCTTTTTCTCTCTTTTACTTGTTACAGTCATTTGACTGTGGCCATGCTGGAACATCGCCTTTAGTTGAGCAAATCGACCCCAGGACTTATTCTTTGGAAGCCTAGTACTTATTCTATCGGTCTCTTTTGCCGAACCACTAGGTGACGGGGACGTAAACACACCAGCATCGGTTGTGAAGTGATGTTGGGAGGACAAACGCAGACACACAAACACACACATACATATATACATATATACGACAGGCTTCTTTCAGTTTCTGTCTACCAAATCCACTCACAAGGCTTTGCTCGGCCCGAGGCTATAGTAGAAGACACTTGCCCAAGGTGCCACGTAGTGGGACTGAACCCAGAACCATGTGGTTGGTAAACAAGCTACTTACCACACAGCCACTCCTGCGCCTGTTGATATTAATAATATTAATGGTTTCAAATTTTGTCCCAAGGCCAGCAGTTTCAGAGGAGAGGGTAAGTTGTTCACATTGACCCCAGAGTTTAACTGGTATTTTATTTTATTGACCTCAGAAGGATGAAAAGGCAAAGTCAATGTTGACAAAATTTGAACTCAGAATGCGAAATCTAATGAAATGCCACTAATAATAATAAAAATAATTGTTGTCACCTTGGGGACAATATAAAAAAATATTGAGAGGAACATAAAGGAAATGCAAATACAGTGCCTGGTAAAGCTGTTACAAAAAGTCTGCCTCCTTAGCATAGCCAGAATCACCAGGAAAGTATTAGAGAGCTGTAGCAAAGAAATAGCATGATACCACAGAAGGGCTGGATTAAAATCCATAGAGGCCCTAAGCACTTACAAGATTTTGGTGCCCCTATGCATACGTAAATCAAAATCATCATCATCATCATCATCATCGTTTAATGTCCGTTTTCCGCGCTAGCATGGGTTGGACGGTTCGACCGGGGTCTGGGAAGCCAGGAGGCTGCACCAGGCTCCAGTCTGATCTGGCAGTGTTTCTACAGCTGGATGCCCTTCCTAACGCCAAAAATATAAATAATAATAAACCACAAAATGAAATACTTTTCAAAATGAAACAAAACTAACATTAAGAAAAAAAATAAAATTTATTCTTGTATACTTCCACATTATTTATATTTGAAAATTTTTCTCCTACATTTTTTTAATTGCAAAACCTTTGATCAGATCCTCATTATGACATCATAAACCCTTCAAAATTATATTTCCAATGATATAAACAACTTCAAATATTATTTTTGCAAGTTTAAAGTGATTTCTTTTGTGCTGTGAACCATTTACCATTTCTGTGGTGCCCCCCCAACTTCTCTTGATGCTCTAAACACGTGCTTATTTTGCTTAATGGTTAATCCAACACTGTACCACAGGCTGCAGGTAGTAACCCCACTACTCAAGCAAGATTACTGAAGTTTCAACAGGATTAATAATAATAATCCTTTCTACTACTGGCACAAATTTTGGGCTTTGTATATTTGTAACCCAGTGTCACTTTCGCATGCGCTGCACTTTCACTCAATAATAATAATAATAGTAATAATAATAATAATAATAATAAATAGAAGAGTGCCATATCATGTGAAATTGGTTGAACGATATTTCGGCATCTAGCAAGCCTTCCACAGGTTCAAAAATTATATGTTAGTCTACTTCATTTTTTGTTAAGACTATATATGACCGAGGTAACTCATCCAGAAGTTATACACAAATAAGTAGAAAAGTGCCATATCACGTGAAAGGCATGCTAGATACCGAAATATCGTTCAACCAATTTCACATGATATGGTACTCTTCTATTAATTTGTGTATAACTTCTGGATGAGTTACCTCGGTCCTATATAGTCTTAATAATAATAACAATAGTAATAATAATAATAATAATAATAATAATAATAATAATAATAATAATAATAATAATAATAATAATAATAATAATAATAACAATAATAATAATGATAATGGGAACTGCTCATATCCAATGCAAAATACTTTCTTTGTAATCTCAAGTTTTAAAACAAACATAATTTTCGTATGGTTTTTTTAGGCATTCATTAGTACAACACTAAGTACAAAACCAAATATATGGCACCCTAGGCATAACACCAACATGAACTTCCAACTTGTCTCTTGAGGTCTCTGGCTGAGACTTGGAGCCAGCTTGTGCAAATGTAATGCAAAAGTCAAACAGAATAATAATAATTAATAATTGTAAATTGACTAATGAATAAATGAAAAATTGTATATATGAGATAAAATTATTTTCATTGTAAAATATGATAGATGTAGATTATATAATTATAATGCATTTGAAGTTTGATGCCTAGAACTAATCTTTCCAATCAAAGTCATAGATACTGCCATGGAACAATAATTCCTATTTGTAAATAAGTCTTTATGTAACAGCAGAAACTGCAATGGCATTAACAGTTCTTAGAAAGAGATATAGAGATTTATTTTCTAGTTAAGGTACATAACTGTGTCTATGAAATAGATGCAGAGAAAATGGATATTTAGATTTGCCAAATAGGAGACTTAGAGTGTGAGAAAACAAGTTATATATATTTGAATTTAAAGTTACTTTAGTTAATGACATTCATTTTAATTGAAATAATTTTGAGCTGTTAATACTAATGATGTTGTTAAATAGGCATGGCGAAGAGGCTAGGAAGTTCACTTCACAACAATGAGATTTCAGGTTCAATTCCAGGGTGCAACATCTTGGGTAATTGTCTTCTACTATAGCCCCGGGCCAACCCGTGCCTTGTGTGGGAAATTTGATAGATGGAAACTGTGTGGAAACCTGTCATATAGTCCAACCCATGTCAGCATGAAATATGGACGTTAGATGATAATGATGATGATGATGATGTGTGTGTCTCTGTGATTGTGTTTGTCCCCCTCTACACCATCTGACAATCTGTGTTGGTTTGTTTACATCCCCCTAACTTAATGGTACTGCAAAAAGAGACTGATAGTATAAGTACTTAAAAGGAAAAATATACATATTGGAGTTTATTTGTTGAACTAAACCCTTCAAGGAAATGCTCCAGCCTGGCCGCAGTCCAATGACTGAAACAAGTACTCAGTACAAAGCAACACTGACAGTGACCAGTGCTTAGTACTTAGAACTTCTTCATGTTTAATTTTGGCAAAGTTTGAAAATGTCAAGGAGTAACTGTTTTATAAGTATTCAAATCTCTCTCTCTCTCTCTCTCTCTCTCTATATATATATATATATATATATATATATATACATATACACACATATATATTCACATATATCAATCAACCTCTAAATATATATGTGTATATCTATCTATCTATCTATCTATCAATCTATATATATATATATTTACATATATATATATATGTGTGTGTGTGTGTGTGTGTGTGTGTATGTGTGTGTGTGTGTGTATACATATACATATATATACATATATGTGTGTGTATATATATATATATATATATATATATATATATATATACATATACACACATATATATTCACATATATCAATCAACCTCTAAATATATATGTGTATATCTATCTATCTATCTATCTATCAATCTATATATATATATATTTACATATATATATATATGTGTGTGTGTGTGTGTGTGTGTGTATGTGTGTGTGTGTGTGTATACATATACATATATATACATATATGTGTGTGTATATATATATATATATATATATATATATGAGTGTATGTATCATAGAGGCTTATTTGTATGTCCGTACATGGATTTATTTACGTGTGTATTTAGGATATTGTGCATGTATGTGTGCCTGACTCTCTTTGGAGCCTAGAAATATATCACAAGGCAAGGAGATATAAATATTTGCCTAATCAGCTGTAAATAAAGTTCACACCAACTTAAAGAAGTCAGTCAGTTATCTTGGCACAGCTGACTGATTTTTAACATGTGACTCTTGACATACCCCAAGCCTGACACACTAGACTTCACATCTTTTCCGACACATTTAAAAGATTCTCAACAAAATCAAGGTAAGTAATTGAATTCATCTCTTCACTCCGTTGACTACTGATGAAAGAAAAAACTCATAAGTTATTCAAAGAACATGTATGTATATATGTATATATGTACGTACGTACGTATGTATTATGTATGTATGTATGTATGTATGTATGTATATATGTATGTATCTATGTATGTATGTATGTATGTATGTATGTACGTATGTATGCATACATAAATGTATGTATTCTATTTATTAAAGTCAAATAAAATCTTCACAAACATTGACTTAGAATTTCTCGTGACTGTTTCAGCGGGCAAACTGTTACTCAGAGTTTCACGTGATCACTCATTGTACGGTTGTGATAATACTGTAGTACTATTTTGTTCCACTGTGTTTTCCATTTATCTGCGTGTATGTGTGAGTGTTTGTCTTTGTATATATATATATATAATATATATATATATATATATATATATATATATATATATATATAAGATCATTTGTAGAAATACATAAATCTGGAGGTGCAATGGCCCAGTTAGGGCAGTGGACTCACGGTCGTAGAATCGCGGTTTCGATTCCCAGACCGGGCGTTGTGAGTGTGTTTATTGAGCGGAAACACCTAAAAAGCTCCACGAGGCTCCGGCAGGGTGTGGTGATCCCTGCTGTACTCTTTCACCACCCCTCCTCTCACTCTTTCTTCTGTTGGCCTGCTCACTTAGCCAGCGGGGTGGCATCATTCGAAGGCTAAAACAATGCGCACGCATTGTGACCAGCGATGTGTAACAACATCTGATGGTCTGGTCGGTCACGTGATCACATGATATATATATATAAAATCTAGCTTTTACTTGTTACAATCATTGAAGTGTGGCCATGCAAGGCACTGCCATGAAGGGTTTAATGGAACAAATCAACCATGATACATATATGATTTTTAAGCCTGGTACTTAGTTATCAACATTTTAAAAAATATTTTTTTGCTGAATTGCTACATTATGGGGATGAAACAAACCAACACCAATCGTCAATGATGGGTCCAAGTACAAGAAGGAAGGCATGTCACACACATACATGCACACATACGATGGGTACCTTTCCATTTCTGTCATCCAAATCCACTGATAAAACTTTGGTCAGCCTGGGGCTATAATAGAAGACATCTAAGTTTCCATGCAGAGGTGGCACTGAATCCAAGTTTCTTAACCACAGAGCCATGTCATACATACATGCATGCATACATACATACATATATACATACACACATACATACATACATACATACATACATACATGCATGCATACATACATACATACATACATACATACATACATACATATATACATACATACATACATACATGCATACATACATGCATACATACATGCCTACATTCATACATACATACATACCTACATACATACATACATACATACATACATAGATATATGCATACATACATACATACATACATGCCTACATTCATACATACATACATACATACATACATACCCTGTTGTTGATATTGAAATTCCACTGAAGGAATCTTGGATCTAGGTTAGAAACTGGTTCCTTCTTTATTGGCAAGAAAACTTGAAATAAACTGAATAACGATATACATACATACATACAGAGTTGGCCAAAAGTCACCTGACAGTAAATCAAAACTATTTAATTCCAAGATTAAAACAAAAAATATTTTATATGAGACTTTGCTAATAAATAGATAAATGTTGAAAAAATATTAAAAAAACAGGGATTTTAACTCACAGCATTCAATTATTAAACATTAACAACTGGAATGAATAAAACAGAATATTAAGTATTTAGGAAATTTTGATTCACTGTCGGTCAACTTTTGACCAACCCTGTATACATGTATATACATGCATGTATGTATGTATATATATATATATATATATTTTCAATATGTATTATCTATGTATATATGCATGTGTTTATGTATATATTTTTTCTTTGCGTGTTATATGTATATGTGTGTGCGTGTATGTATGTGTATGAGTGTGTATGTATGTGTGCATGTGTGAGCGTGTTTATGTATGCACATGTGCGTATGTGTGTATTTGTATATGTGAGTTTATGGACATATATATGTATATGCATTTATATGCATATATATATATCATCATCATTTAGCGTCCGCTTTCCATGCTAGCATGGGCTGGACGGTTCAACTGGGGTCTGTGAAGCCAGAATGCTGCATCAGGCCCAGTCTGATCTGGCAGTGTTTCTACGGCTATATATATATATATATATATATATAAAATATTATTAGAGACAAAACCACTATTTTGCAAAACAAACAAGGAAAGACTTAACCAATACATAAAATTTTAATAAATAGTCAAAAAAACCGCCACTACAATTGTTTCTTGTCTTGATCGACAATCTTCAGGTGGACTTCCAATAAGTCAGTTTCAAATTATGAAACTGACTTATTGGAAGTCCACCTGAAGATTGTCGATCAAGACAAGAAACAATTGTAGTGGCGGTTTTTTTGACTATTTATTAAAATTTTATGTATTGATTAAGTCTTTCCTTGTTTGTTTTGCAAAATAGTGGTTTTGTCTCTAATAATATTTTATAATATTTTACTATAAAATTGGATTTAATCCTAAATCTGATTTGTTTCCCTGTAAATTTGGATTTATTCCCTGATATTTATTATTATATATATATATATATATATATATATATGTATGTGTATGTATATGTATATATATAAATATATAGATATATAGACAGATATATATATATGCATGTATCTATATATATTTGTATGTATATATATATGTGCATATATAAATATGTGTCTATTTGGCAGGGTGTGTATGAGTGTTTCATAAGAAGTTAATGGATATCTGTTGAATCCAACAAACAAAAATCTTGAAAGAATTGCAATCATTAGAACCAATACTAAAAAATTTTGAACATTTTTTATTCAGTTTAACAAGGTAACATTATATATATATATAGGAAGCATCACAAGATACAATCATGGCACTTTAAAACTTACCAAGCTACTGATTAATTGCCATTGTAATTTGCTTTTTAATCAGCACTCCACCTGAAGCTCACTCTGTCTCTTCTTTTTTTATTTTTTATTTTTTTTTGGTTTTCTTTTTTCAACTGTTGTTATTGCTCTCTACCATAAACACCATAGGTGCAGGAGTGGCTGTGTGGTAAGTAGCTTGCTAACCAACCACATGGTTCCGGGTTCAGTCCCACTGCGTGGCATCTTGGGTGGAGTGTCTTCTGCTATAGCTAGCCCCAGGCCGAACAATGCCTTGTGAGTGGATTTGGTAGACGGAAACTAAAAAGAAGCCCGTCGTATATATGTATATATATATATGTATATGTATGTGTGTGTTTGTGTGTCTGTGTTTGTCCCCCTAGTATTGCTTGACAACCGATGCTGGTGTGTTTACGTCCCCATCACTTAGCGGTTCGGCAGAAAGCCTTGTGGGTGGATTTAGCAGACGGATACTGAAAGAAGCCCGTCGTATATATGTATATATATATATATATGCGTGTATGTGTTTGTATGTCTGTGTTTGTACCCCTAGCGTTGCTTGACAACCGATGCTGGTGTGTTTACGTCCCCGACACTTAGCGGTTCGGCAAAAGAGACCGATAGAATAAGTACTGGGCTCACAAAGAATAAGTCCTGGGGTCGAGTTGCTCGACTAAAAGGTGGTGCTCCAGCATGGCCGCAGTCAAATGACTGAAACATGTAAAAGAGTAAAGAGGGAGTAAAAAGAGTAAATAAGGCACTGTAGAGTATTATTGTGAGACATTATTCTATGAGAAATCATAACTCTTTTAAAGACATGCACTTGGGTTTCAAATAGTGATCCACTTGTTCATAAGTGCAACTTTTCAAAAGCGGTAAAAATTATTGGTAAATGTTCCACTAAGTCATTTTCTCATTGATTTAACAATTCATTCATCATATTTATCAGCTGTACAAAGACATTACATTTTTTTTTTCATTTTTATGTTTTATATAAATTTATTTCTTTTTATAATTTTTTTTCTTCTTCATTTTTATCATCTAATTCTTTTGAAAACTATTTATATGCTATTAAAATCAAAATAAAAAAATTAATACCTCCCTTCTCTTCATTTTTACTTTTCTTTTTGAAACAGTTGTATAAAAAGTTTCTTGTTTAGATGTTAAATTACACACACAAGAATGCTTACATGCAATATATATATATATATATGTGTGTGTGTGTGTGTGTTTGGGTTTGAAATGGACTTATATGAAAAATATATATATTTCATTTATTGTTATGAAGAAAATAAAGTAAGTAAGCACAAAAAGAACGTAACAAAAACAAAAAAAAAATGTCAACTGAAGAAAAATCATTAAAAACAACCAACCCGAAAAAGCTAAGAATAAAAGAGAAGAGACAACACTGAAAGAATGTGGCAAATTCTATCTTCATTTCTTCATTGCTCATTCTGTAGCATAGAAGAAGCAAAAATTCAAAAATTCTTGTCAAAAAAAAAACACCGAGATAAAAAAAACAAAAAACAGAAGCAAAAAAAAACGGAATAAAGATAAAAGAAGATAATTTCTTTGAACAGGAAATGAAAAAAGCAGAAAATAATCTTAAAGTGATATTTGATAAATAAGAGAATGCAAAATGAAATGTGTTTTGTTTCTATTTTCATGTTATTTCTTATTAGATAAAGGCCACTAA